>NW_028020085.1:0-684 GCF_054177405.1 Leptonychotes weddellii
GAACACTTCATCTAAAACTAATGATGTAATGTATGGGGATTAACATAAGAACAAAAAAATAAATAAAAAAAATACTCTATAGGTATTTGAAGTTTTGACTTTTGCTCTCCTTTGGTTTATTGCTGAGAAAGATTATAAGGAGGTGGGAAAGAAGCAGATTTCACATTGTTTAAAAATTAAATATTTCAATGTGCTAATAGAGAAAGTTTCTGTAATTCAGGGCTGGCTTTTGTTTTTTGTTTTTAAAGATTCATAATTGTTATATACTTGTCTTAGTAAGCTCAGACTACCCTAACAAAATACCAGGGACTGGTTGGCTTAAACAACAGACATTTATTTCTGACAGTTCTGGAGGCTGGTAAGTCCAAGATCAAGGTGCCAGCCAATGCAGTTCCTGGTGAGAGCACTCATCTTGCAGATAGTAGTCCTCACCATGTGTGAGCACATATGAGAGAGAAAGAGAGAGAGCTCTGTCACAGCTTTTTTTATCAAGTTACTAATTCCATTGTGAGGGGTTCATCCTCATGACTTCATCTAAACCAAACTACTACCCTAAGGCACCATCTCCTAACACCATCATATTGGGAATTAGTCCTTCAACATATGAATTTTAGGGGGCATATATTCAGTCTATAATAATACCCATGAAAATCTAACTCCCTTTCTATTCCTTAATATCCTAAA
>NW_028020086.1:0-684 GCF_054177405.1 Leptonychotes weddellii
GTTCTTAGTGCTTAGTACCATGTACTAAGATTTTTGTACATATTCCCTCATTTAAAGCTTACCAAAATCAGTGAAGTAGGTTGATTTTTAGGTTTGCATGGAGTCTGATAACTAGTGCCCATTTCTTTGCCATTTCTAAATCACTTGAGGGACAAGGAGAGAAACAATTGGTGAGCAAAATATCCCATTTATTAAGAAATAACCAAAAACAATATTGATAAATGTGGGTTTATATCAGTGGGAAAATGGGTTTACCAACACTGAATCAATAATTTAGACTTATCTGCACAGGCACAGAGGAGAACTTCTCCACATGGGGGGCCTACCCATGTAAAACATAAGGCTTGAGGCTTTTATCTCCAAAAAGGGAGGGAGGAGGAAGAGGCTAACCTAGCAGGTGCCTTTGTCCTTCTAAGCGACCAATCAGATTGGCCCTACTGCTGGCGTCAGTGAAGGAGCAAACAAACCTGAGGAGGGTTAGGCTAGGAGAGTGCCTCACCTGTGAGTACTTCTGCATGGAAGGAAACCTCAGGAATGGGAAGAAGTACCCCCCCCCCCAAATTATCACTATTGTATGGATGAGGCTCAGGAAAGTTAAATAAATTGCCCATGGATATAAAGACAGAATCTCAGTTCCTTATTTACTAGCAACTCTGATGTCTCCAACTCCAAAGCTTTTTGTTA
>NW_028020087.1:0-684 GCF_054177405.1 Leptonychotes weddellii
CTCTTTGCCTTTCAAGTCGTTAGGGTCCTATCAGTAGAACTGATACAGCTACTTACCAGGGATGCTGAGATTACTCTGGGTCAGTTAATCCAGTGGTTTCAGAAAGTGTTATATTATTACCACTTCATGAAAATTACCCAGAAACCACACTAATGATGTACTGTTGAATTCAGAAAATGAGAATGTCAACAAACAACATAAAAATGAAAGATACTACTTTACAAAATGTATCACGTGCATGTATCCTGCCAGGCAAAGTTGAGTTCCTCTCATTTAGGACAGACTGCTTCGTGGCATACCAGCAGAGTATGTATTTTATGGGTAGCAATAAAGTCTTATTAGTATAAAATCTCATTACAGCTGATGATGCTCAGATCTCTCTTTTGAAGTAGGTGAGTTTGTCTTACTTTGGCAGGAGCTGGCAGGTAGATGATTGACAAAGTGAGAAGAATTCAGGAAGGTAAATCATGTCATCAGGCCCTGTCTGGTTCCCAGTCTCAGCCACCCACTCTCCTCGCAACTACAGCCACTCGACCTCAGGCCCCATCTCTCTCCAAGCTCGAGGTTAGTGGTTCTCAAAGTGTGGCTCCACTCGGGATCCTCAGCAGCATCGAGGAATTTGTTAGAAAGGCCAAATCTCAAGCCCCTACCCCAGACCTACAGAATCAGAAATTCTGGGGATGG
>NW_028020088.1:0-684 GCF_054177405.1 Leptonychotes weddellii
CCTGGGTGGCTCAGTTGGTTAAGCGACTGCCTTCGGCTCAGGTCATGATCCTGGAGTCCCGGGATCGAGTCCCGCATCGGGCTCCCTGCTCAGCAGGGGGTCTGCTTCTCCCTCTGACCCTCTTCCCTCTCGTGCTCTCTGTCTCTCATTCTCTCTCTCTCAAATAAATAAATAAAATCTTTAAAAAAAAAAAAAAAAGTGAACAGAGACTCAGAAACCTATGAGACAATATCAAAAGATCTAATATCTGTGTCAACGAGTCTCAGAAGAAGATAATAAAGAAATTGGTGCAGAAAAAATTGCAGAAATAATTTCCTAAAATGTTAAAAATTAGATAAAATATATAAATCTACAAAATCAAGAAGCTCATCAAACCTTAAACAGGATTAAAAAATACAAAGAATATCACACCAGAGACACAATAATGAAACTTTTGAAAACGAAAAACAAAGAAAAAAATCTTTAAAGCAGCCAGGAAAAAAAAAAAGGATTCATTGCATATAGGACAACAATGATTTGAATTACCACAGATTTCTCATCAGAAACACTAAGGCTCTAAGACAGTGGAACATTTTAAAGTGCTGAAAGAAAAGCATGTCAACCCAGAATTCTATACAAAGCAAATGGAACCTTCAAAATGAAGGCAAAATGAGGCTCAGATGAAGGAAAACAAAGATAATTCAT
>NW_028020089.1:0-684 GCF_054177405.1 Leptonychotes weddellii
TTTTTAAAAAGTGTTATTTTTAATTCCCAAACGAATGAGAATTTTCTTTGTTTATCCTCTTATTTCCTTCTAATTCAATTTCATTCTGATCAGAAAAAGTGGTGTGTTTAATACCAATACATTGAAAACTTTTGCAACAACACAGTCTAGTATAAGGTCCAGAAAACGTCTTTGTAAAGGGCCAGACAGCAAATAGTTTAGGTTTTGTGTCTCTGTGTAACAGCTACTGGGCATTCAACTCTGCAAAAACAGCCACAGACAATATACAAACAAAAGGGTATGCTGTATTCCAAGAAAACTTCATCCACAAAAACAGGCAGCAAAGTGGCTTTGGTCTACAAGCCACAGTTTGCCAACCCTGCTCTAACACAGGGTCAAATTTTTATCAATGTTTCACGTATGTTTGAGAAGCATAGTTTCTAATTCAGTGCTTCCCAGCCAGTGTGCTGCTATTGGACTGCAGGGGTGCTGTATAGTTAATCACGGTTCTGGACAGAACCCGGGCCCGAGTAGTACATAGCCTAGTGTGCTATATAGATATTATATTAGCTTTGTGGATCATGAAGTGAAAATGTTTGAGATACATTGTTCTAAATGCTTAGTATAGGGTTCTAAATAGCAAGTGTGTGGCAAATCAAACTTGTTACTATGTTGACCGAATTTCCTAAAGCTTACTCATTTTTG
>NW_028020090.1:0-684 GCF_054177405.1 Leptonychotes weddellii
CTGCATCCCTGGAGACCCGCACATCCTGATGGTCTCATCGGCACAGCGCGTGACAGTGACTGAGAAGCTGGCATGCCTGGTCCACTCTTGGGGCACGCTTTCCCCTCCCTGGTGCCTGATGGCAAGAGTGGAAAGGGAGGTCCATAAACGGCCCCGGTTTCAAAACCCATGGAGCAGATCTGAAGCATCCATCGTGACGGTTACCTGTTACGGCTGTCACCGCGAGATGTTGCTGCCTCTCTGCAAACCCTGCCTAAAGATGGGGCCCCTCTAGCCCCGTCAGCCCTCCCCACCTTTGTTCCTCCACCTGTAATGGCCTATTTGAACACGCTGGCCTGGTGGGCGTGAGGGAGAGGAGGAGGGTGTTGGTTGCACAAAAGGTATCATTAAGCGCGATTGAAGATCAAACTGCTATTTCATTAATGGGCCATTATCAGGAAATACAGTAGTGTTCGAATTCCTGCCTGCTGGTTTACTGCACATACCCCTTTCCTTCCTTGCACTTCAAAACAAAGAGTCAGCTTAGTGCTCCCTGGGCTCTGTACACCGGCGAGTGTTCCTTGATAGATGTAATTATCCCGGATATGCGGGATGATCTTTACTTGAATTCTTTGAATTGATGAAAAATGCTATAAATGCAGATTGTAGAGGGGAAAAAAAGAACATTGTAATTCATACCCTACC
>NW_028020091.1:0-684 GCF_054177405.1 Leptonychotes weddellii
TTCCCAGGATTAACCTGGAGTCTAAGTGTTAGCCTTTCTCCTTGCCACTGACCTGGAGTCCCCACTGCAAGGATACTTTGCTGTGCATGTGGCCCATGGCTCAGGGATTTTGTTTTTGTTGCTGGTGTTGTTTTCCCTCTTAAGGCCTTCTCAAGTTTTCCATTCAAGCCCAACAAGGCAATAAAAATTATATTTTATGCAAGAATGAATTGTTTCGTGACAGGAAGCCTCCCCAAGGTATCTCTCCATTTCTCATTGTCATCACCTGTGATTGAATAGTAAAGGGAAATGTAATCATGAGTGTGATGTCACTGACAAAAAATGGTAATGAATCACTTTCTAGATGATTTCAAATGAAGCTTTGCTCCATTTCTCTCTGCTTATGCTGTCTTTCTTATCAGCTATTAAATATTATCATGGTTTAAAAGTGGTTCTATGGGGTTGTAGGGTCCACTAGAACTGCAGAAGGAGAGGAATCGTCTCAAACTTACCCACCAATGGTTCCCCATCGTATACTATGGTCCCTGGCACGTAGTAGATGCTCATTAAATATTTGTCGCCTATTGAGCAGAGATTAGGTTGAATTTCCAAGCCTATTAAGAAGTAAATTGTGAATCCCCATGTGCCATCTCCCTACTCCTCTCACCACCACTACCACACACACAAAGTGCTAGTATTGGGGGG
>NW_028020092.1:0-684 GCF_054177405.1 Leptonychotes weddellii
CTTCATTCTAACCTGTCAGCATTCCTTTGAACCCTTTTTTTTTAAGATTTTATTTTTAAGTAGTCTTTACATCCAACACGGGGCTCGAACTCACAGCCCCAAGATTAAGTCACACGCTCTACCAACTGAACCCTCCAGGCACCCTTGTTCCTTCAAACTCTTATGTGACCATCTCTAACATATTCATTCTTCCTCTCAGATTCTGTTCATCTGCAAGTTTTGTGAAATTGTATTCACCTATACCACTGGGAAATGATGCTCACAAGTGTTTGGTGTGAACAAAAGAGCATACGCTTGTCATTAGTTATAAATTAGATTTCCTATTAGCTAAGTGGCCGTGGGCAGAGAGCATCCTCTCCCAGAGCATCTGACTGCACATCTGTGAAATGAAGAAGCTAGGCTAGAGAATTTCAAAGGGATTTCCCTGCATTAAAAGTTTTATGATCCAGTAGGTCTTAAAGCATTATGCTGAGTTTTAAAATCCCTTTCTTGGGGTGCCTGGGTGGCTAAGTTGGCTATGCGTCTGCCTGCCTTCTGCTCAGGTCATGATCCTGGAGTCCCGGGATCGAGCCCCGTGTCAGGCTCTCTGCTCAGTGGGGAGTCTACTTCTCCCTCTCTCTCTGCCCACCCCCACTTATGCTCTCTCTCTCTCAAATAAATGAATAAATAAATAAAATTTTAAAA
>NW_028020093.1:0-684 GCF_054177405.1 Leptonychotes weddellii
CACATTCACTCACACATTCACACTCCAGAAGTTATTACATTCCCTCCCTGGGAATCCCTACCTGTGAGACCTCTAAGAGGTCTCTGGGAGGTGATCAGGCTTCCCTTCCACCCTGACGATGGGTGGGCCTGTCTGGGTCCTGGGTCCCCAGGCCTTACCGGAATCCAACGTCGGGACCTGGTCCTCACCTGCCACGTCTCCTCAAGTCCGGCGGGAACAGCAGAGCAGGGCCGGCCCGAGGCGACCGGGGGGGAGACTGCTGAAAATTAGGCAGGGCACGCCTTCTCCGTTATGATCTCTCGTTCCGTCACTGCCCCACTATTGCCCTCAAACTGGTGGCAACAATGGGCCAGTGTGGTTGGGTTTCCCAGTCAGGGAACCAAATGTTACGGAACCTGGACTAGATCTCCTGACGGAAGAACCAAGCGGCACCCGGAGATCTTGGAGGATAGGAGGTTTATTTAACGCCCGCGGGCTCAGAGGAAAGTGATCTCCAAAGGTCTGAGCCCCGAGCACAAACAAAGGGGGCAACTTATACACTTCTACTTCTGCACACTTGGCACTCTTGGCACGTGCGCGAAGGGGGGCAGGGAGAGAAACCCGGATTGGCCCGCCCGGGAAGCAGAGCAGGGAGAAGAACCCAGAAGAGCCTGGGGGCAGGGGCTGGGACTCCCCTGCTGGCTC
>NW_028020094.1:0-684 GCF_054177405.1 Leptonychotes weddellii
CATCTGGCTGTTTGGGGTGGACTGTCTCCCTGAGTCTCTGACCTCACCTTGCTCTGTGTGTTCAGTTCCTGATAACTTGCTTTACATTGACTTCTGATATCTTAACCGCTTTCAAAACTCTTGTAGGTCCAGCTGGCTTCCAAGCCAGCTGCCCAGTCGATGCCCCAGGCTCTATTTAGTCCCACCTCCCTCCCATCATCTTGGAATCTGTCCCACCCCCCAGCACGCAGTCTGAAGTGCTACCAGGTGTCCCTCCATAGGGCTCCCCCAGCATTCAGCCATTTGTCCACCTTGAGGCTTAAACAGAGGCCAATTTCTCTGTTCCCATCCCCCCTTCAACTGGACTTTAATGTCATTGCACTTCAGCTGTATCTTATCGATCTGTGTGCTCCTAACATCCAGCAGTGCCCAGCATATTCAGAGCACTCAGATGCCTCTGTTATATCCATCTTCTTACCCCTAAAACAGAGGTTATAGGGCTACCATGAGGATTAAATCAGTTAAAACACAAAAAGAGTGTTTTGGCATATTCTAAGCATTCAGTAAAATTTAACCATTATCAGGCACTCATGAAATGTTTGTTGAATAAGAGACTAAATAAATATGGATATAATGACAAAATCAATATTCCAAGTTAAATGACTCACTTGGCCAGTAAGTTTTGTCTTTTAAACACTCTCACAT
>NW_028020095.1:0-11088 GCF_054177405.1 Leptonychotes weddellii
GAGAAGATGGACTCTGAAAAACAAACTGAGGGTTCTAGAGGGGAGGGAGGTGGGAGGATGGGTTGGCCTGGTGGTGGGTATTGAGGAGGGCACGTTCTGCATGGAGCACTGGGTGTTGTGCACGAACAATGAATCATGGAACACTTCATCTAGAACTAATGATGTAATGTATGGGGATTAACATAAGAATAAAAAAAAATTAAAAAAAAAAAAAAAAGAAAATGCGTTCATTCTGCTTTGGAAATAAATGGAAATCAGTTCCAGGAGACTGACTTAAGCCTTATCACCTCAATTTTTCTTCTTTCTCCATTCATGTCTTCTATATTCCCTCACTTTTCTGTTCTTTTCTGTTAATTTTTCAACTGGTAGTTGAAATTATAAAAGCTTAATGAGAAATTAAATAACTTGCTTATGTTCAAAGAACCAGTAAATAGGGAGCTGGCATACAACTCCAGGCAGCCTGGCTCCAGAGCCTGCATCTGTAACAGACTCCCTATACATTTATAATACATTAATTAATAAACAAACATTTTTAAAGTGGTTTTTAATAATTCTTATTATACCACTCTCAATCCATGGAGGAATAATGCATATTTTCAATAATGGGGTAAACAATAACTTATTCCCAAGTCCATGGCCAAAGTAAACAGCATTTTGTGGGGGTGGGGGAGTCGTGTAGTTAGAAAGGGACACAGAGTCCAGGGAGGACCTGTTGGGATGGAAGAAAATCAAACCTGCTCTATAAGAAGAGGGAGTTAATGGAAGAGAAAAATACAAAGATATAGAAGAGAGAAGCTATGACAGCTGAAGAGAAGGTGGGGCTGGGAGATGAGGTCCCATGACAAGACATGAGCCTCAAGCACTCTCATTCTGATGTAGCATATCTCCCCAGATAAGACAGGGAGACGGCCTCTGCCTAGTGTGGGAGCCCTACAATTCCAGATTTTGAAAGGAGAAGAAAAACTTACTCATGGATCCTTGCAGTAACGCTAAAGAACAATAACAAATATTCAAATCAGTTTAGAGTTAATGGTTTAAATAATCCACCATTTCCCAAGAGTCTTTCCAGAAACTGTACCCTCCATTCCCCAGTAGGCAGATGGATTACCACACTTGCATCTCGAATCTTCCCCCCCCCTTTGGACACTATCCAGGAGTGAAATTCTCAGGAGAGTCTCCAGGTTTACTGTAGTTTCAATATTCTGATTTCATTCAACACCTTTCCTTTCCCCTATTTTCTACTCCGCCTTCTTTCTTTCTTTCCTTTTCTCAGTTTGGAGAATCTTCTCTTCATAAAATAATAGCTTCAAGAACCAAAGAAAGGCAATCTTAGAAAGGTTCCAATTTTATAAAAAAAAGAAGACTGAGGCGGAGAGAGGGGAAGGTCTGTGCCTGAGTATGCTAAAAAATATATGCAGTTTTCGCCTCCAATTTTTCTGACTCAAAGTTCAATGCATTTTCCTCTGTACTGCATACAGTTTTCTCTTTCTGTTCTTTCTGGAATAGTCCTTTAAAAAGTAAATTAACTTCTTTCCTATATATAGACTCTTTCTCTCTTTTTTTTGTGTTCTTTTTATTAATCTCTGGAGTGTTCCTCTTATAAAATAACCTAAATAATAGGGAAGGTTTGTGGAAATTTTAATATTAAATCATGACAGTATTAGTAATATGTAAACTACTATAGAATGAACCCCACTATATTCAGTGGAAGAAGGCTGAGCATTTGTCTTATTTGCCTTATGTTGAAGGTTAAATTCCTGTGTGAAGTTTGATCTTAGATCATTTCTGTCATCTATTTGGAACCTTATTTAACCAGTCTCTAAAAAGACAGGATTTAACAATGCTCTGTTCAGCTCAACTTTTAATGATTCCTTTAGTCTAAATCCACAAACTGAAGTCCTGTATTCCTGGGCCTTTTAGCCTTAGCTAATAAAATCTAGGACAATGGGAAGCAAAAAGACTGACATTCTAAATTTAGGGCCTGCCCAGGAAAAGGGCAGACAGGCAGAACAAGGTCCCCAGATACCAAGGATTCATGGCAGAGAAAGAACCAGAAACGTGCTCAGTTCCCTTGTAAACTGTGCTAAATGAACACACAGATAAATTCATGAGGTCAACTGTTTAAAGGCATCAGAGTTAATCCCATTTGAAGAGATGCTTCAGGAAGAAGCTCTCCACTCCCCTCCCCTGTGATTTAGTCACAGATGGTGGAAGGATATTGTGCTTTGGTGCTGTGACAGAGGCCCAGAAAGACATGGAGGACTGGTGATGAACAGGGAGGCCATTTACATCTTCTTTGTAAAGGTTGACTCTCTTAAGGGAACGTGGAAGATGTTAAGTCTTGGTTAAACTTTCTTTAGTTGTCCTGTGTACTCCTTTTTACCTCTTGCTTACTCACATGACTCTTTCCTGAATTGAGAAATAGAAAAGAGACTTAAATGCTGTTCCTGGAGTTGACACTGAGGAATAATAGCAAAAATCCACAGGAGTCTGGATTAATGGTCTAAAAAGCATACGATTCTCATTGAAATCTTTTTAGAGCGATCAGATGCTAGAATGCTTGGATTTGAATCCTAGTTCCTCTACTTACTAGCTGTGTGACCTTACATAAGTTATTTAATTTTTTGTGCCTAAAAATTACTCATTTTAAACACAAGATTTATAATAGTATCTACTTCATAGGATTGCTATGAAGATATAACACATATACTCCATACATATTATTATAATATTGTTTCAAATTGCAGTCCTTATCTATGTATCCCTATATATACCTGTGTGGGACAGATGGACCATAGCCTCCTCTGCCTCAGGCACTGTGCTGGTTTAAGATTTTCAAAGAAATAATAGAATCAAGTCCTTTATGCTCCTGGTTTGAGAGCCCTTCCCCAAGTTACCGTAGTCCACTGAGATGTCTCTGAGAATGACCTCTCAAGAGGGCCTCATTCATCCCGTAGGACCACACAGTATATTAAACTTCAGGGGTGAATGGCTTCATGAATCTTTCAGCTAAATACTATATATAATAACTAATTACTCACTTTCCTCTGAGATCAATCCCAATATGTGTCACATATCCATTTACCTTATTCACCATCAGAAGATAATTCTCATCTTAAGGAGCATATTATCATAATGATTAGTATAACTCCTAATCTGATTTTCTTTCTTACTCTCTAAAATCCCAGAACACCATGCTGTCTGGAATTCATATCAGCAGATTCCCCTATATTTTTAACTCCTCCAAATGTTCTCTTCATTATTTTGTTTTGACAAGCCCAATTGTCCTTTAAAGTACTATGTCTCTTGCAGCCCTCTGAGCAATAACTATTTTTTGATTCCATACTCATGTACCACAGAGCCTGGAAATATTGCAGGAGAAATTAAAGATCTGTGTTGATTACTTAGCACATGTCAGCCTGAAGATATTTTACTTTGTTCCTATAGTAAATTATCCTTTTTATGACTTAATTGGATGAAAACAAAGCAAAACTAAATAAAATCTGTTTTGATTATAACAGTAATAAAATGTGGAGCTTGATAGTTTTCTAAGGTCATTATATGTAAGATATACATGTAATATGTCATTATGTAAGATATATATATCTTACATATATATCTTATATACATATATATATCTTACATATACATATTATGTATCTATGTAATAAAACAGCCTTAGTCATCAGATGCAGTTATGTCAGTATTGGACTAGCAAAATAATTTTGAGATTTAGATTAATTCACATTTTTTGCATTGTTAAATTACATATTAAAATGGATGTAATATTTTTTACATATGCATAATGTCCTACATTTCTTGAAACTTTTTATTTCAGGAAGATACTTTAAATTGAAAAATTAAATATAAATATTTTTAATGGTGTCCTGGGGATAGTTGGACAAGCACAAGATTTAGTCAAAAGCTCAGTGTGTAGAACCTCAGTTTTACCTTCTATGAACTATGTGCCTTTGGGTAAGTTAGATAATATCCTTAAATTCACTTTTCTTATCTACAATACCTGTAAATATGGACTCAACAAACATGACTTATTTAATTACAACTCTCCCCTTTACTCTCATTTCCTGCCCTTTTCACAACCTTCTTCCTTCCTTCTTCCTGCTTCTGAGTGAAAGAAGATATTTTGTTTTGCTGAAACCATCACAGCCAGCTAAAACCACTTGAATTGTCTCTTTCTTCATAATCAGTGGACTTTTCATTTTCCAAAGCTCTCATTAACTTCAGTTAAATGCTCTATTATAGAGAAAGAAGAAAAGATGAGGGACGAGGCTAGGCAGAGTTAGGGCATGACCTCCAGGTCTGTGATACAGAGGGAATCAGAATTGAGAAAGAGAAAAGGAACTTACCCTTTTGTTCTCCTAAAAAGAAACACAAAAAAATTTATGTGGTTGTCTGGCATCTTTTTATTGCTATTTTTCATTTTGGGGAGTATCAGAACAGGGAACCCCTGCGAGCACCAACCCCTGAGTGTCAGTCGTGGCTCAGGGAGATAGGGATTAGACATCTCCTCCATTGTTGCCATTCAAACCTGGGGACACCTTGAATTGAATTGGAGAAAAGTAAAGGAACTTACCAATACTTGATCGAGACAGTGCTAAAAGAAAACAAACAAGAATGAGATCTGTGTGTTTCAGGGAGAATCTAAGACTACATAGATTACATATGAGGAAAAGGTTGTGGGAAAGAGGGCAGCAATGGGTCACATCCCATTTTCTGTTATCAGGTGCAATGCAGTGTGGTGGGCAGATGGATATCCATTTACGGATTTTTTTTTGGGCTTTTGTATATTTCCTTAGCAAGAGTCTTCTGGTAGGGTAGGGTTACAAACACCTTTGTAGCCTATCTTTTAAGTTCTCTTAGTAAGAGAATAACAATGCTTGTGAGGATTGCTAGTTTCTTAGTCCACGGAAACTTTTCTGCCTCTGTGACTTTCCTCTTTCCCGATCCTGCTGCTTTTGTTCTTTCTGTTTTCCTTCTCTACCTATCTTCCTCCTCCTCCTCTTCTCTCTCATTTTTCTTTCTCTTTTTTCCTCTTTGTTTGAAAGATCTTTTGCACCAAACTATTACTACATAACAATTTCAATAGGGGGTTTATACTTCTCAAAAATCATTTGAGTCCTATGGGGAAGTTCAATAACAAGAAAACAAAATCAGGATGTCTCTAGATATTAAAAGATAAAGAGTCAAGGCAGGAAAAAGAGACTTGTTGTCAAGATGGATATTTCACCCTCTCCTCTAATCACTTGGAAAAGTTGGGCATGATAATTTTTAAAGTTTTAAACCATAAAGCTGAACTTGAAAACTAGAAAGAGAAGTCTCCAAGGGCCATATATCAAGAGGAAGCCCATAATTTTGATAGCAAGTGAGAAGGTTCATCACCCATATATCTTAGTGGGAGGTTGGCTTTTCAGCACATGATCAGGAGTAAAAATTAAGGCCACAGACCTCATGCTCTGGAAAAACTTGAGACTAGTCATTGTGTATATCTAAGGCTCACAAAAGCACTATCTGTGAAAAGGACACCATTAATTCATATCTGTTTGTCAGGGTTTGCCAAGAAGTGATCTATTTGCAGCAGGCTATGGCTGGAGATGGAGCCTCCAGCAATGGTAGAACTCTCAGTGTAAGCCAAGTGCAGGTATAGGACCCACATTTGAACCACTCATATAAGGGAGAAACTATAAGTGCAGAAATGGTTATAAAAACTGCCCTATGAAATCTGTGTACTAATAGGATTATTGCACAATAGGGAGTTTATGAGGAACTCAAACAAATGATAACTAATAAACACAGACTAATATTAAAATACATTTGAGGAAATCTACTGCTGTGACAGATGCCACAACAAATAGGACTACATATATAAGAAGAGGAATTCAAAAGGAATTTTCAAACAAATGTGTTTCATATATTCAAAGATATGAAAGAAGGAATAGAATCTACAAAGCAAAAGCAGAATTAATCAGGAGCAACTATATCTGACAAAGAACAAAATGAAAATAGCAGATATTGAAAACAGAGTCATTAAATTATAAAAATTATTGGGGGGTAAACAAAAAGAATAAATGTAACTGAAGAAAAAATTAATGAATGATAAATCTGAAGGAAATTATCCAGGACCCAGTATCAAGAAATAAGGATCGAGTGTGACAGAGATTGCCTTGCTATTCACCAAAGTAATTTCCTTTTTCTCCAAGGCACATATATGATAGAAGAATCTCGCCCTGAGATGTCCATGTCCATTAGGTCCTGGAACCTGAATATGTTAGGCTATGTGAGGGAAGGGATTTAAGGTTGTAGATGGAATTAAGGTTGTTAACCAGCTGCCCTTAAATAGAGATATTATCCTGGATTATGTGCGTGGGCCCAATGGAATCATAAGGGTCTTTAAAAATGGAAGCAGGAGATTGAAAGGAGTCACAGAAAAAGGTGTGACAATGGAAGAAGGCCAAAGTGATGTGTGGGGGGCTTAGTCAATTCTTGCTAGTTTTGAAGATGGAAGATGGGAGACCATGAGCCAAGGAATATCTAGAAACTGAAAAAGCAAGGAAACAGGTTTGCTCCCAGAACTTCCAGAAGGAATGCAGCCCCACTGCCACCCTGATTTTAGCCCAGTGAGACATGTGTCAGATTTCTGACTTATAGAACTAAGATAATAAATTTGTAATGTTTTAAGCCATTAAGTTTGTAGTGGTTTGTTATAGTAGCAATACAAAACTAATACAATATGGTTTGATTATTTCCCCCAGATTCCCTTTCAGTTAGATGGGGCTATATGATTGAGTTCTAGCCAGCCTAATGTTGTTGAAAGAGATATGTGGAATAATACTCAGGTTTCCCCATAAAAGCCCCCCACTCATGATCTCCAAGCTTCTTCTCCTGCACTCACTTAAGGCAAATGTGATGAACTCAGAAGCCATTAGTTGAAGATGGTGGAGACATAGGATAAGATGAACTTGCTTGCTGAAGTCATTGCTGAGAGGAGAGCCAATTACCAATCAGGCATCCCTCATTTTACATAATAGAATTTTATGAATAGAACCACTGAGATTTTAAGATGTATCTATTACAGGATCACAGACTAACATAATTAATAAAGATGAGATAGACAAAAGAGAAATTACCAGACCTGAAAGAGGAGAGAGGAATCTTTACATATATTTGATAGCAATCTTAGAAGGAGAGACTATAGTTTGTTAGATAGATAGATATAGACCTAAGTATAAACATGGGATATATTCATAGCAGTTAGTGTCAAGAATTTTCTATAATTAAAGAGAGATAGGAGTCCACAGAATGGAAAATCTTGAGTCTTGAGCAAGATAAATGAAGTTAATCTCACACCCAGAGAAATCATAATTAAATAAAGAATACAAGGATAAAGAGAAAATCTTAAAACCATATTTGCTTAGGAACCATCAAACTAGTAGTAAATTATTATCAACAATAAGAAACACCAGAAGAAAATGAAATAAATCTGCAAAGTCTTGAGAGAGAAGAAGTGTTAATTATACACTCAGCTAAACTCTCATTTAAGGCTGAGGATGAAGTAAAGCTATTTTCAGTCATACCAAGGTTAGAGAAATGTTCACATATATATGGAGCCTTAAAAACAACTAAAGGATTGTACTTGGGTAAGAATTAAAAGAGAAGACAACACAGGATATGTCAAATAATTATAAACAGAGAAAATGGTGACATATTTTTACAAATCAATTGGCTATAAAAAAGTAAACAATTATTTTGTTTTTAAAAATCATATTATAAAACAACATGGAAGATGTTGAAAGGGTAGATAGTCAAAAGAGGTTATTGTCTAGTCTTAGAGTAAGAAAAAAATACTGATTAGTTTTTTTTAGAAAAGTCAAGCAGTATGGATGTTATAAATCTAAGAATGAATAAAATAAAAGCTACCAAAACAGGTAAAGCAAAACAAAAGGAACAAGAAAATCTAACAATCCAATAGAAAGTAAGAAAGAAGATTTAAAAAATAAAAGAATAAAACATGGTAAATAGAAAACACAATTAAATTGACAGAACTTAGGTAAAATATATCAGCAATATACAATAAATGTAAAATGGACTAAATTTATCTGAGACAAATTTTTAATTGTTAATGTGAACAGAGTCAAGCAATATGCTATTTTAAAAAGATAAAAATGAGAGAAAACAAGCTGTAAGTTTGGTAATAAAAGGATAAATAAATAATAGGGAAATACATATTATGACAAAGGTTTTGGAGCAATACTAGTATCAGATAATGTAAAATTTATCCAAAATCCATGAGTCTATGGATGGACATGGTATCATTGTAAAAAAGCAAAATTTAAAAAAAGAACAATTACAACTTGTATATATCTAATAAAAACCCAAAATATACAAAAGAAAAATGGGAAGTATTAAAAAGAAAAATGACATCAAAAGGAGGCAATTATATTTGGAGACTTAAACATATCTGTGTGAAGCTAGTATGTCATGCAAAAGAATAACAATAGAGAATATTTGAATAATAAAGTTAATAAGCTTGGGCTGATAGTACATCTGTGGGTAAAATCTTGAACCCAACCAATAAAAAATATTCTTTGTAAGTTTACTTACAAAGCATCAAAAGTCTTAACATATTTCAAAGAATCTAAATCACACACATCTCACTTGTAAATCGTAATACAATTTATGATCAACAATAAAAATAGCAAATGAACTTAGAATGAACTTAAATATTTACATTAGAAAATAAGAAAGTCTGGAGAAGCCATTTTGGTGGGAGCAAGATGGCAGAGAATAGGAGACCTGGATTTCATCTGGTCTCAGGAATTCAGCTGGATAGGGATCAAACCATTCTGAACACCTACAAACACAACAGGAGATCAAAGAAAAGAATAGCAACAACTTTCTGAACAGAAAAGCGACCACTCTCTGGAAGGTAGGACTGAGGAGAAGTGAATCCGAGGCGATATTTGGGAGGATAGACAGCGGGGGAGGGGGCCTCCATTGGCCGCTTCCGGCAAGTGATAGAGCAGTGGAGCACAAAATCGGAACTTTTAGAAGTTGCTCTGCTAAGGGACGTCGCTCCAGTGACTAAGCAGGGGGTGGAACCCTCGTGGGACAGTGTGGTCTCAGGACCCTCGGGGTCACAGGAAGACTGGGGGTGCCTAAGTGTGGCAGAGCTCCCAGGTATTGGAGTGGGGAAGCTGGCTGCAGAGACGGAGCCGAGGCGTGGGCTCTCAGCTCGGGGTTGCCATAAACCATGATCTGTGGCACAGTCAGGCCACTGCTCCTCCAGCAGGGACCCAACAAGTGGAAGATCCAGGGAGACTCCCCTTCCTCCCCGGGGAGGAGTGGCGTAGGAGCACACCACAGGGATCTGCTGGGTTTGAAGACTCCACATGGGGTCGGGGCCAAAGATAGAAACACTTGGTCACAGGCCGGGTGAGCACGGAGTGCGGCCGGAGACCAGGGAGACAGGAGTGATTGACTGCTTTTCTCTGGGGGTGCACTAAGGAGCGGGGCCCCGAGTTCTCGGCTCCTCCAGGGTGGAGATTGGGTAGCCACCATTTTCACTCTAGTCCTCCAAAGCTGTACTGAAAGCTTGCAGGGAACAAAAGCTCCTGAGAGCAAACCCGAGCAGATTACTTAGCCCGGACCTGGCAAGGGCGGGACAATTCCGCATCTGGGAAAGACATTTGGGAACCACGGCAACAGGCCCCTCCCCCAGAAGATCAGCAAGAACAGCCAGCCAAGACCAAGTTTACCCATCAATGAGAACGGCAGATCTCCAGCGCTAGGGGAATACTGCACATAGCATCCATGGCTTTTTTACCATGATTCTTTAGTCTTTCAAAGTTAATTTTTTTTTAACTGTCTTTTTTTTTTTTTGAATTTTTCTTTTTCCCTTTTTCAACCAACATCTTATCAATCCCTTTTTTAAAAACATTTTTATTTTTCATTTTTAGAGTCATATTCTATCCCTTCATAGTAGTTAGCCTTATTTTGGCATATATATATATATATTAGTTGTTCTCTCTTTAAAATTATGAGACACAGTTTCTTCTAACAGATCAAAATATACCCTAAATCTCTAGTGTATGACTTTGTTCTAGTCTCCTGCCTGATCATGTTCTCTCCCTTTTTTTTTCTTTTTTTCTTTTTAAATCCTCTTCTTTCTTTTTTCAAACAACTTCTTATCTTATCAATTCCTTTTATAAAATTTTTTATAATTTCCATCTTTACATAATATTCCATCCCTTCATCGTATCAACCCTTATTTTTGTACATATATAAATTTTTCTTTCTTTAAAATTTGGGAGGCACTTTCTTTTAACAGACCAAAATACACCCAAAATCTAGTGTGTGGCACTGATCTATGCACCAGCCTGATCATATTTGATCATATTCTGTTTTTTTTATTTTGTTCTGTTTTTGTTTGCTTTTATCTTTTTCTTTTTCTTTCTTTTACTTTTTCTTTTTTCTTTCTTTCCCTTTTCCCCTGGTTTCAGGTCTTTTCTGATTTGTTTAGAGTATATCTTCTGGGGATGTTGTTACCCTGTTAGCATTTTGTTCTCTCATTCATCTATTCTCCTTTGGACAAAATGACAAGACTGAAAATATCACCTCAACAAAAAGAACAAGAGGTAGTACCAACTGCCAGGGACCTACTCAATACAGACATTAGTATGATGTCGGATCTAGAATTCAGAATCATCACTTTAAAGATACTAGCTGGGCTTGAAAAAACATGGGAGTTATTAGAGAAACCCTTTCTGGAGAAATAAAAGAACTAAAATCTAAACAAGTCGAAATCAAAAAGGCTATTAATGAGGTACAATCAAATATGGGGCGCTAACCGCTAGGATAAATGAGGCAGAAGAGAGAATCAGTGATATAGAAGACCAAATGATGGAAAATAAAGAAGCTGAGAAAAAGAGAGATACACAACTACTGGATCACGAGGGCAGAATTTGAGAGATAAGCGATACCATAAGATGAAACAACATTAAAATAATTGGGATCCCAGAGGAAGAAGAAAGAGAGAGGGGCCAGAAGATATAATGGAGCAAATTATAGCAG
>NW_028020096.1:0-684 GCF_054177405.1 Leptonychotes weddellii
GCAAAACCTAATTTGCTGGAAATTTCTAGTGAGTGAACAGGTAGTCAATAACCTAATGATTTAGCTGTGATTTCAGCCTTGCAGTATTAGGTACTTTTTTTTACTTCTCTTTTTTAGGAAGATAACCTTCTCTTTTGAGGTCCAAGGGAGAAAAATCTATTTGTAGTTTCTGACAACAAATATTATAGATAAGCAGTACTTTGGGATCAGATTAAAATGATATATATTTTGGAATTTTCAAAGTTATATACATATATTGTCAAGTACACCGGGAAGATTCTCCGGGATAGGTCATATGTTAAGCCACAAGTCTTAATAGATATAAACAGTTTGAAATCAAACTTCTTACTCTCTCCTTTCACAGATGACATGATACTTTATATGGAAAACCCAAAAGACTCCACCCCCAAATTACTAGAACTCATCCAGCAATTCAGTAATGTGGCAGGATACAAAATCAATGCACAGAAATCAGTTGCTTTCTTATACACTAACAACGCAACTGTAGAAAGAGAAATTAGAGAAATGATTCCATTTACAATAGCACCGAAAACCATCTAAGATACCTCGGAATAAACCTAACCAAAGAGGTAAAGGATCTATACTCTACGAACTCCAGAACACTCATGAAAGAAATTGAAGAAGACACAAAAAGATGGAAAAACATTCCATACTCACGGATTG
>NW_028020097.1:0-683 GCF_054177405.1 Leptonychotes weddellii
GGAAAAGCTTTGAGAACTGCTTTTCTTTGAATACCAAAAGTCTCCACAATGTCTTCTACAGAATCCAGCTGCTTTATGTAATTGGGATTTGTATTTGTTTCTTAAGTCAGTTCTGCTGTGACTGTCCATCCACCCCCTGGGTCCCCTACTCAGCCCATGTGATAGGATAAGCCCCTGAGTGCCCCCTTTCAGGTACATGAATGAGAAACCCACATGACATTCCTGGGAACTCAGAATGCATGGCTACCTGGAATGGGATGTGGGATGTTTATGCCACAAAAACAGGCATTTGGGGCTGAACATTTAGTTTCATTATTGTGGTCAGTTGCCATTTGTGTGCAGTTCTGTAAGATGATAGAGGGGAAGCAATATTCTTTTTTTTTTTTTTTTAGATTTTATTTATTTATTCATGAGAGACAGAGAGAGAGAGAGAGAGAAGCAGAGGGAGAAGCAGGCTCCCAAGGAGCAGGGAGCCCGATGCGGGACTCGATCCCAGGACCCTGGGATCATGACCTGAGCCGAAGGCAGACGCTTAACCGTCTGAGCCACCCAGGCGCCCGGGAAGCGATATTCTTGCATCCACACAGGTATGGCCACAAGATTTGTTACTTCAGGGCGCATGGGTGGCTCAGTTGGTTAAGTGACTGCCTTCGGCTCAGGTCATGATCCTGGAGTCCCTGGAT
>NW_028020098.1:0-683 GCF_054177405.1 Leptonychotes weddellii
CCTAAGGCCAGATGTCATATTTAGAAAGAAAAGAAAAAGATCAGACTTTTGTTCTTTACAGATTAGTTACCAGGGGAAAAATTACTCATAACCAATATAATCATGCTAGTTTTGTGGGTAAGACTGAGGCTAAAATATCAGTAATTTATAAAAAAAAAAACAACAATAAACTTTCAAATGCCAGTTAACCTCCTGTCAGGACCGATTTAAGTGTGGAACAGGAACCTAGAATCTATGTAGACTGTTTTCAACATTCTCACCTCGACTTTAACTTATGTCCAAAAGCTGAAGCAAAGAAAAAAATTTATAGGTAGAAGAGAAAAATTAAAAATGCTCAAATTCTTAATATTCTTACTTTTTTTTAAAAAGATTTTATTTATTTATGAGAGAGAGAATGAGAGAGAGAGAGAGCACATGAGAGTGGGGAGGGTCAGAGGGAGAAGCAGACTCCTCGCTAAGCAGGGAGCCCGATGCGGGACTCGATCCGGGGACTCCAGGATCATGACCTGAGCCGAAGGCAGTGGCTTAACCAACTGAGCCACCTAGGTGCCCATATTCTTACTTTTTATTAAAGGAAATAGATACATAATATTCAAGGTGATTTCTGATCATGCAACACCAAGCTTCATTTTAGGTAAGCCAATATTAATGGAGCTCTCCTGTATTTTGGGGCGCCTGGGTGG
>NW_028020099.1:0-683 GCF_054177405.1 Leptonychotes weddellii
TTAAAAATAGAGCTACCCTATGACCCAGCAATTGCACTACTGAGTATTTACCCCAAAGACACAGATGTAGTGAAAAGAAGGACCATATGCACCCCAAAGTTCATAGCAGCAATGTCCGCAATAGCCAATCTGTGGAAAGAGCCGAGATGCCTTTCAACAGATGAATGGATAAAGAAGATATAGTCCATATATACAATGGAATATTACTCAGCCATCAGAATGGATGAATACCCAACTTTTACATCAACATGGATGGGACTGGAGGAGATTATGCTAAGTGAAATAAGTCAAGCAGAGAAAGTCAATTATCATATGGTTTCACTTATTTGTGGAACATAAGGAATAGCATGGAGGACATTAGGAGAAGGAAGGGAAAAATGAAGGGGGGGAGATTGGAGGGAGAGATGAACTTTGAGAGACTATGGACTCTGAGAAACAAACTGAGGGTTGTGGGGGTGGGGGAGAGGGGATGGGTTAGCCTGGTGATGGGTATTAATGAGGGCATGTACTGCACATTGGGTGTTAGGCAAAAACAATGAATCGTGGATCACTACATCAAAAACTAATGATGTATTGTATGGTGACTAACATATCATAATAAAATAAAATTTTTTTTTTTTCCTTTATTTATTTATTTATTTATTTATTTTTTTAATCTTATGTTAATCCCCATACATTACATC
>NW_028020100.1:0-683 GCF_054177405.1 Leptonychotes weddellii
GCTCCCTCTACGGGTCTGCATTAGCTAAAGATGAAGTGCAAGCCTCTCAGCGTGGTGCACTGTGTCCTTCCTCCCTCGGTGGGTTCACCCATGTCTCGGGGCTCTCAATGCTGTCTTTATGCTGACGGCTCCCAGCTTGGACCACTTCCTCAAACTATAGGTTCGGAAACCCAGTCTCCAAACAGATCCCACACCAGGCTCTGTCTCCAGCTTCAGTGCCCATCGCCCTCACCTCTCTAGTAGGCGCCACCTGATTTCCCTGCTGTTCACTCTCGCCTTGTTGACACCCACCGCCACACACAAAATGGACCGTGTCACCCCTCTGCGAAAAACCCTAGAATAGCTTTCCACTATTCTTTTTTTTCCAGCTTTTTTGAGATTGTATTGACATATATATAAGTGTAAATGTAAAATGGGACGATTTGACACATGTACATACCGCAAAATGATTATTGTAATAGTTACGCATCCATCCCCTCCCATAATTCGCACTTTTTGTGTGTGGTGGTAACATGTAAGATTTATACTCTTAACCACTTTCAGGTGTGTAATACCGTATTCAGTACAGTCACCATGCTATACATTAGATTTCTAGAACTTACTCATCTTATAGCTGGAAGTTCATTGGCCCTTTGACCAACATCTCCCCACCCCCCACCCCCGCCCCCAGCCCCGGGCAACCA
>NW_028020101.1:0-683 GCF_054177405.1 Leptonychotes weddellii
CTCCTCCACGAGTGCTCTTCCAGGTAAGATCACACATTCTATCACTGCTCCACGTGGGCTGCTCCAGGTGGGACCATACCGTCTACCACTGCTCCAGGTGGGCTGTTCAGGTGGGGACCATACATTCTATCACTGATCTATGTAAGCTGTTCCAGGTGGAGACCACAAATTCTATCATTGCTCCACGTGAGCTGTCCCAAACGGGACAATATATTCTATCACTGCTCCCCGTGGGCTGTTCCAGGTGGGGACCACACATTATGTGACTGCTCTGTGTGAGCTCTCCTAGGTGGGACCATCGCTTGGAACACCAGTCACAGAGAGCACAAGTATACCCAAACCTCCCATGTACACGTTCCCATCCAAACTCTCTTGCCTCAGCCACGTGTATGAGAATAGCAGGCGGGAGGAGGGACATGTGAAGGGATATGTTTAATGAAAGTGTTCCAGAGTCTGTCTGAACTCTATGCTATTCCCATCATCACCCCTCGATCAAGGCTAGAGTTTGAACCCAAATTACTGACCTGCGACATCCAGGTGGAAGGACACCTTCTGGCCCCCGGCCTCACAGCTGTACTCCCCAGCGTCCGCCTTGCCCACCTGCTGCACCACCAGCCGCCTGCTGCAGCCCTTGGCCTCCACGTGCACTTTGGAGCTCGCACTCAGCTTCTTCCCATCCTTGT
>NW_028020102.1:0-683 GCF_054177405.1 Leptonychotes weddellii
TAGAATCTTTTTTTTTTAATATTTTATTTATTTATTTGACAGAGAGACATAGCGAGAGCAGGAACACAAGCAGGGGGAGTGGCAGAGGGAGAAGCAGGCTTCCTGCTGAGCAGGGAGCCCGATGCGGGGCTCGATCCCAGGACCCTGGGATCATGACCTGAGCCGAAGGCAGACACTTAATGACTGAGCCACCCAGGTGCCCCAATAAAATCTTTAAAAAAAAAAAAAAGATTTAAAATCCGGGCACCTGGGGTGGCTCAGTTGGTTGAGCGTCTGACTCTTGATTTTGGCTCAGGTCATGATCTCAGGGTCATGAGATCAAGCCCCGCATCAGGCCCCACAATCAGCGTAGAGTTTGCTTGAGATTCTCCCTCTGTCCCTTCCCCCATGCTCGCTTGCTCGCGCTCTATCTGTAAAATAAATATATCTAAAAAAAAACCAGAATTAGATTTAAAATTTAAATAAAACTTAAGTAAAAATGCATATTAAACACAAGATTTTGGATAGGAAGAGCTGGCTCGTCTCATAGGGGAGAACAGATCAGCTATGCACACACATACGTTCCACGTGTTAATAAATTCAGACCCACACGTGGCAGCTGTTAGTGTAGAATGAAGAGGTGTGAGCAGAGTGAAGAGCAGACAGTGACCAGAGGCAGGAATGACGTGGCCAATCTGGCGGGG
>NW_028020103.1:0-683 GCF_054177405.1 Leptonychotes weddellii
CCATTAGTCAGGCTTTGACTGATTATTAAATGATGTGTTCCAATCACAAAATAGATAGCAAATGCTATTAAAAATGAAAATGAGGAGGGCGCCTGGGTGGCTCAGTCGTTAAGCGTCTGCCTTCAGCTCAGGTCATGATCCCAGGGTCCTGGGATCGAGTCCCACATTGGGCTCCCTGCTCTGCGGGAAGCCTGCTTCTCCCTCTCCCACTCCCCCTGCTTGTGTTCCCTTTCTCGCTATGTCTCTGTCAAATAAATAAATAAAATCTTAAAAAAAAAAAATGAAAATGAAGAAAAAAAAGACGAAAATGAAGGATTACACTAAATCCAGACAGGAATACCAGAACTGAGTTGCACCCAATGCCAGTGACAATTAAGGATCCAGCAGAGGATACCAGTTAACAACTGAAGAAGAGAAAATTCAGATGCTTCAAATGACAATCTTTTAACATAAAGGGTATAAGAGAAGCTTGTGGAAAACTTATCTTTTCAGTACTTTTCTAAATTAACTCTGTGAAATTCAAAAATGAAGTAAAAAGTGACAGATTGTGTACCATACAATTAAATTAGAAAAAAAATACACGTGACAAAATACACGATTTGTTCTATAGTCATTTAAAGAATTAGTGTGCGATTGCAATCATAATCTAAACTTAGTAAATATAAAATAAAATAAATTACATT
>NW_028020104.1:0-683 GCF_054177405.1 Leptonychotes weddellii
ACCTCCCTCACCTAAACGATAGGATTGGAATCAGGACAGCGGAGAGGGAGGAGGGATTGGAAATAGGGTGTGTGACTTTACTCTGTAAACCGTAAAAGGCTGAGGGATGTAAGGGTGGATTGTCCATAGGCTCTGCTCATTTGGTTTTCTGGCTGTCATTCGGTCATGGTCAGTAATTAGTCATTCGTGTCCAAATGCAAGGGGGTCTGGGGGAAGGAGCTTAGCAGCAGCACCTTTGTGAAAGAGGCTCTTTATCAAATCACTCATGTGCTGGGCTACCTAAGAAATGCAGGAAGCCAAGTAGAGTATGGAGAAGGAGGGATGATACCTAGTTCTACTCCAATGTGATGCTCAAATCTATTCTCGCCTATTGTGTTCCAGGGAGGCACCTCACTAAGAGAAATATAGACATGCTGGATAACAGGTGGTAGCAGGAGACATCTGGGGAGCCCCAGGACTTTAATCAGAAGGGGAGAACTCCGGGAGGAAAGTGAAAGCTGTCTCTGGGTTTTGTAAATGTTCTTATGGAAGATGGATTTTGCTGGTGACATGTGTCTTTCCAGAGGAGCATGGGCACTTCACAGGTGCAGGTCTCAGCTCATCAAAGGCAATGTTTCCCAAACTTTGCTGCAAATTAGAATCACCTAGGAAACTTTTAAATCTCCCATTCCCGAGGCTGCACC
>NW_028020105.1:0-683 GCF_054177405.1 Leptonychotes weddellii
GGTGAGATGGAATAGATTCTGCTGATCTCAGGCAGGTGCCTGTTGTGATTATTCTCAGGGGTTTGGCCTAGTGAAAATGCACATCTTGGGAGCAGGGTGCAGGGCTTGGTGTAAGCGACTCTGGCCTCCAATAGGTAGAGCTGTTTTACACTGTTGGGTGGGTTAAATATGGCATCTGCTCTCTAAACTGGTGTTGGACGTTTGCACCCCACACTCCTCAGTGAGACCTCACAGAAGAGCAATCAACCCTTTTCGGTGCCAGGTTTCCATCAGAACCCTGTGTTCACCCTGCCTGTGTGGGAGCTTCTCTATCTCAGGCATATGACTGAGTTTCAAAACTTCAAAACTAGGGACTCCCACGGGGTGGACCCATGCTATACTCTATTGGAGGGTCTCATAGCCGTTTTGCCTTTTGCCTGCAGGTCTCAGGAAAGAGGTCACAAGACCACACAGTGGTTCACAATTTATGGCAAAGCAGAGCAGAAAGCCTGCACTTAGACTCAATGTTCGAACAAGTTTCAGGCTCCTATGCCTAGTAACTGTGCATCAAATTGGTGCCAAACATTCTTCTTATGACTCAGGGTTGCCTCGGACCCTGTATTTCTGTCTCACTTTACCACTTCAGCACCTTTATTCCAGGCACATCCCCACAGTAGCGGACTTCTAAAAGTTCAGGTTTTGCT
>NW_028020106.1:0-11088 GCF_054177405.1 Leptonychotes weddellii
ACCAGCCAGGTGCCCCTGATGTTTCTTAAAGTCATGGCTGATCCTTTTTTTTTTTTTCATGTTTGAGATATCTCCACCGATTTAAAAATCTCTATTTATTTATTTGTAATGCTCTGAATACAATGACTTTAAAGGTACTCTGCAGAGGAATAGATTGTTGGCAGGACTGTCTACGGTCTTTCTAGAGGCTCTAGACTGATTTTTTTTGAGACTCCAACTCATATCATGTCAATGTCTTTTTTTTAAATTTTATTTATTTATTTGAGAGATAGTGAGACAGAGCATGAGAGGGGAAAGGGTCAGAGGGAGAAGCAGACTCCCCGCTGAGCAGGGAGCCCAATGCGGGACTTGATCCCTGGACACCGGGATCATGACCGGAGCCGAAGGCAGACGCTTAACAACTGAGCCACCCAGGCACCCCTTGTGTGTCAGTGTCTTTAAAAAGCATCCAGTAGGGGCGCCTGGGTAGCTCAGTTGGTTAAACATCTGCTCTGGTCATGGTCTCAGGGTCCTGGGATCAAGCCCCGCATCGGGCCCCCTGCTCAGCCAGGAGTCTGCTGCTCCCTCTCCCTCTGCACCTCCCCCTGGTCTCTCTCTCAAATGAATGAATCGTCTTTAAAAAAAAGTGAAAAAAGTGCCGAACCTTGACTGAGGTAGTAGTTACACAGGGTTACACATGTGATGTCCGCACCAAGTGAGGTATGTGTGATAGCTGGTGAAATCCGAATGAGCTCTGTGGATTGTACGCATTGGCTTCCGGGTTTTGTTTTGTTTTGTTTTTATAATATTATCTTGTTTGTTTTGTTTTTAAGATTTTATTTATTTATTTGACAGAGAGAGAGACAGTGAGAGAAGGAACACAAGCAGGGGGAGTGGGAGAGGGAGAAGCAGGCTTCCTGCGGAGCGGGGAGCCCGATGCGGGGCTCGATCCCAGGACCCCGGGATCATGACCTGACCCGAAGACAGATGCTTAACGACTGAGCCACCCAGGCGCCCCAATGGCTTCCGGGTTTTGATATCATACTATAGTTGTGCAAGCTGTTAACATTGTGGAGGGTACTTGTCTTTGCAACTTCATACAAATCTATAATTATTTCATTTTTTATTTTATTTATTTATTGATCGAGAGAATGATAGAGAGCATGAGAGGGAGGAGGGTCAGAGGGAGAAGCAGACTCCCTGCTGAGCAGGGAGCCTGATGTGGGACTCGATCCAGGGACTCCAGGATCATGACCTGAACCGAAGGCAGTCGCTTAACCGACTGAGCCACCCAGGCGCCCCTATAATTATTTCAAAATAAAGAGTTCAAAAAGGTTTATCTACAAAAGATATTGATCATAGGACAAAGTTCGGTGGGAAATAGTTGAAAATCACCTAAAATGTCCAACATTTGAAGAATGGTGGTTATACAAGTATAATAACTTGGACTAATAAAATACTCTGCTGGTATTTAAAATAACATTTTGGGGGCACCTAGGTGGTTTAGTCGGTTAAGTGGCTGCCTTTGGCTCAGGTCATGATCCCGGGGTCCTGGGATTGAGCCCCATGTTGGGCTCCCTGCTCAGCAGGGAGCCTGCTTCTCCCTCTTCCTCTGCCCCTCCCCCCCTTGTGCTTTCTATCTCTCTCTTAAATAAATAAAATCTTTTAAAAAAATAAAATTCTGTTTTGAATAATGTCTAATCATGGGAAAATGATCACATAATGGTAAATTTTAAAATCAGGTTATGGAGGGAAGCATGCAGATCCCACATGAATATGATTTTTCTCTAATTGTATTAAAATTGCAGTTGGCTAGGGTTGCCTAGCGGCCCAGTGTGTGGAGCATGCAGCTCTTGGTCTCGGGGTTGTAGGTTCAAACGCCTGTCTATTGAGTATAGACATTCCTTAAATAAAATCTTAAAAAAATTAAATTGCAGTTGACTAATTGACATGTTTCATTTTATAGTCATTTATTTATTTATTTTTAAAGATTTTATTTATTTATTTGACAGAGAGATAGGGAGAGCAGGAACACAGGCAGGGGGAGTGGGAGAGGGAGAAGCAGGCTTCCCGCTGTGCGGGGAGCCCGATGTGGGGCTCGATCCCAGGACCCTGGCTGGGATCATGACCTGAGCCAAAGGCAGACGCTTAACGACTGAGCCATCCAGGCGCCCCACATTTTATAGTCATTTAAAAATGACAATTATTAGTTTAGTCTGGGCTTTTTTTTTTTTAATCATTCCATTTTTTAAAAGTCTGAAGCGTTCTGTCTGACCTTAAAAAGCTTGTCAGCCCAGAGTCCCGTGCCTAACTGCCTGAGGCGGTGCAGTCGGAGGTGACTGGGGGTGGGATGCAGGGGAGAGGAGGGATGGGGACTCCAGGACTCCCATCTTGTGGTGGTTGGGTGGAGGTGGTGCCATCCATCAGGAGCTGGGGGGAGAAACAGGTCTGGGGTTAAAAAACTGTTTGTACAGGTTCGGGCTTCTCTGCACCTTTGCTCCCTCCTCCCAGCGCCTGGCCAAGCCCAGGTCAGTTTTTGCCCGCACCCTCTGCCGCTTCCCCAGCCCATGGAGCAGCTCAGTGGAGCCTCTCCTCCTACCCCCACCCCTCCTGCCCCCACCAGTCCTCTCCCCTTCTCCACAGCAGCTATTGGAAATGTCCATCATGCCCTTCAGCCTTTCCCCTGCACCCCGCCCCCATGCCCGGCCATGAGAATGATCCCCAACACCTGGTCCATAGAGAAAACTGAGGTCACCAGGAGGAGTTCCTGCGTCTGTGGATCTGGCTGAGAGCCGCCCAGTCCCACATCCCCCTCGGTGTCACACTCTCGGTGTCACTCCCCTTACATCCAAGGCTGTGGCTGCAGGTCTCTCTTCCAGGCGCTAGTCCCCCATCTCCGGTTTTTGTCTCCTGGAAGCAGTTTTGCCGTCATTCCCTTGAAACGTTCCTTTCAAGGTCATTAATAACTCTTTGTTGCTAAATAGTGTGGATATTTTTTCATATTTCGTCTGCTTGCTCTCGTCATATTTGACACTGTTTAGCCACTCCTCTGCCCTTGACACTGTCCCTTGGCGTCCCACCAGTCTCTGCCCTTCTACCTTCTTGGGCTCCTCTTTGTCTCCTCGTCCTTGAATATGTGAGCTCTGGCCCTTCCTCACGTCCCTCTGCACGTGAACGATCACATCCCATTGGATGGCTTGCCGCTTCTGACAGCCTTTGAGTGTCTGTGCACCGCTCCTTGCACTGGCCTCCAAGGTCCCGCGCTCTCCGGCCCCCGCCTGTGACTCGTCACCTCGGGGAGACCTCCTCCTCTTCTGGCAGGTCGAGAGCTTTCCTGCCTCGGGGCATTTGCAGTTGAGGTCTGCTCCGCCAGGAATGGTTTTCCTCCATCTCTTGGTGCCCCTCTTTAAAGCCACCTTCCTCCCCTGGTTACTCTCTTTATCACGACACCTTAGTTTATTCCCCCGTAGCTCTCTGACAGTGCACAGTTCCCTTGTCCATGTCCCCCACGTAAGCCACGAAGACAGGGTCGGGTCTGTTTGATTCAGTGCTCTGCACTCACAGCTTATCGCGGTACCTGGCGCCCAGGAGACGCACAGTAGATAGTTGGGGAGTCCGTGAGGATTCCCAGGCTGCATCTCTCTGCCGAGCATCGGGCTCCAGCAGTCTACTACTGGACTGTCCTCGGTGTCTCACAGAACCGTTAAGCTCAGCATGGTGGAGACAGGACTGCTGCTCCCTCCGTGGTCTCTGGCTTGGTAGAGGATACCACTGTGTGCCCGTTCTCTAAGCCAGAGGTTTGGGAGTGCTCACCGATCCCTTGCTCCAGCCAGCCACCGAGCGCCGTTGAAGCAGTTTGCTCTCAGCCTGTTCCTTCCCTCCTGTGTGCCAGGGCTCGGGTTCAGGCCCCCCATCTCACTCCATTGCTGCCGCTGCCTCCGGCCTGGCCCTCCAGCCTTAGTCCTGCCCCCTCCCCTGCTGCTCACTTTGAAGCACGTCCTTCTCCTGCGTAAAAGGGTTAATTGGCTC
This sequence comes from Leptonychotes weddellii, assembly GCF_054177405.1. Lineage (NCBI taxonomy): Eukaryota > Metazoa > Chordata > Mammalia > Carnivora > Phocidae > Leptonychotes > Leptonychotes weddellii. Next base: position 4,009 of record NW_028020106.1, read on the forward strand.
AGGATGGTTCCAGAATCAGCTCGGCACACGAGGCCATTCACTCCTCGGCCCCTCCCTCTCTCTCCAGCCGTGGTCAGGGCCATGGGTGTACAACACGTGCACACACATGCACGTGGACACGCACACGTGCCCATGAGCTCCTCTGCAGCAATCTGCTCTTTCCACTGGCCACTTCTCCCTGCTAGGACCTCCTTCCCTCCATGTGCTTCGGCAGGAACTTGTGGCTGGTTTCACACAGAAAGGGTCAGGTATGAAAATACCCACTTTGAAGATGTATGCAAATACTTGACCTTCTCCCAAGCCCGGGAGTTAAAAGTCTTCAATCTCCAAACCAAGTCCTTATACCAGGACAGCAGTCTCTACGTACTACAAGCTAGTTTGTTCACATGTCCGCGATCCAGAGGGATGTTGTAAACCCCAGACTGATTTTCCCTACAACTCAGCCTACTTCTCATGTACCTCTTAGCTTGACCAGGAGGCAATCGTATGACGCACCCCAGAACTGCTGGCTGGGCTATCAGATCAGACGGACCTTTGCCCCACCACTGTCTCCAGGTCTTCCGTTTCTTGGGTCGGCTGAGGCAAAGACCCCCCACCTGTCCTCTCTCGGGGGTCAGAACATAGAAGCGGGCTCTGTGGGGGCTTACTGTTTGTGACCCGGACCTTGTCTTCTGAAAAGGAAGGATTCTGTTCTGTCCTCACAGCCTCCTGGACCTTCTGAGAGACCGCCATCCTCTTGTTTAGCTAAAGCAAGCAGACGAGGCTGTCCCCCTTTGGGGCTTCGTCACAAATCGGGGCCGCCAAGAGAGGCAGCTGGCTGGAGGCGGCAGTGGGCCCTGGAAGACCAGGTCGTCCCTTTCAGTGGCAAGGGGGCCATACCACCCCTGGCTGTGCCCCGAGGGTTGTCCGTCTGGGCCCGAGGGAGGAGGGGGTCCGAAGGTGTCCGCCGGTCGGGTCCGGCTGTGGTGGCCGAGCAGGGTCTGTGGGACCAGACTTCAGGCTCCGTGCGGCCCCCGGAAGGGCGCAGAGCGCTCTGTGCGCCAGCTGGCTGCCTGCGGTCTTCCGAGAAGATGGCTCCTCGCGGGGCAGCGTGGTTTGCTAGAGAGAGTGTTGACACGAGATGCAGCCCCCGCCATATCTCACCCTCGTTGAGTGTGCCGGTGACCATGCTGCTGCTGGTGGCGGGTCTCTGCCACGCGGCGGGGCTCCGACTGTGGCTTCTTGGCGCCTCCAGGCCGCCCGCCGCCCTGCTTCACCCCTTCCGTGGCTGCGCCCGGCCTGGCTGCCCCGCCAGCCTGTGGGCCGGGGGCACCTGAGTCCGAGCCAGGGGGCTGCCCTGGGTCCCAGCCGTGCGACCTCGGGCAAGCTTCCCTCTCCTTGCCTCCGCTCCCTCATCTGAGAAATGGAGGTGGTGGTAGTCAAACCTGCCTGAGCGTCTTGTGAGGGAGCGCGGGGAACGGCGCTGCGGTCGGTTTCCTCATGAGTCCGCCGCAGCTCCCCCACCGCCTGGGCCTTCTGTCCTCTGGCCAACTCCTGCTTCCCGCTTGGGTCTCAGACTTTGCTTCCTCCGGGACGTCTTCCCTGAGTTCCCTGCGAGGCCCCCTCTGCTATCCTGTCCTCGTTTTCCTGGGATTGATCCATCTTCCCTTCGTCACAGTATCCCCTTGAGGGCAGGGATCCTACGTGGGCATCTGTGGGTTTGTACGCTGAGCGAGGCCTGGCGCGCTGTCGATGCTCGGTGTTTGTCAGGTGAATCCACGAATACAGTAGTCCCCCGTGTCCCCAGAGTGGCCATCCACGGGGTCAGTCGTGGTCACCCGCGGCCTGGAAGCAGATGACCCTCCTTCTGACGTCCGGCCAGACGGTCAGGAGTAGCCCAACAGTCTGTCACATGCTGACGGCAGTCACTTCCCTCATCTCGCCACGTGGGCATCTCATCATTGGGCAGCATCACAAGAAGAAGGAAGGTGAATACGGTCCAGTAGGATATTGAGAGAGAGACCTCCCAGTGACCCTGACCCCGCCTCCGCAGGGAGGCATGCATCGGATCCCTGAGGCTCCAGGCGTGACAAGTGTGTGTGAGTACTGTGTGTCATAGGAAGCCCCCCACCACCATCTGGTGACTGAATGCCTGGCCACGAGGAGTAGGTGGTTCTTCCTCCATCCAGACCTTACTGCTCAGGTCCCCGAGCCAACTGAGCACCACCCACGGGCCCGGGATGCTGCTGCTCATCTTCATCACGGTCCGTGCAGCCCCTGTCACCTGGGAACACGCTGCCACTCCCTGGATGGCTTCTGATGAGTGATTCCAGACCTCAGCAGTCCCAGCTCTCTTCAGGAAACCCCAATAAATCCCTCTCCGCCCCACCAAAGAAAAACGTATTGAGAGAGAGACCACATTCATACAACTTTTATTGCAGTATGCTGTTATAAGTATATTTTATAGAACAATTACTTTTATAGTGTTATTTATCTCCTATAGTACCTAGTTTATAAATTAAACTTTATCATAGGTATGTATGTATGTTCAGGAAAAAGCATAGTATATATAGGGTTTGGGTTTATCCACAGTTTCAGGCATCTGTTGGGGGTCTTGGAATGTATCCCCGTGGATAAGGGAGACTACTGTACAATTACCTTGATGGAATTTTTTTTTATCTTTGTGTTAATATTTATCAAATCAGAAGTCTTTCAGAAAAAGTATCCCAATTTCAGATTCTCATTGTTAGGTTTCTAGTAGTTTCCAAAGGGAATCCAAGCAATAAAGGGTTAGGTTAGCCCCTGCAGGGGGCCTGTTTATTCATTTGAGAGAGAGACAGGGTGCACATGAGCAGGGGGAGGGGCAGAGGGAGAGGGAGAAGCAGACTCCCCGCGGAGCAGGGAGCCTGATGCGGCGGGGGGGGGGGACGACGACACGGGACGCAGAGATCATGACCCAAGGTGAAGGCAGACGCTTAACCGACTGAGCCACCCAGGCGCCCCTAATGAAGATTAATTTTTAAAAGGTAACTTTTTGCCACAGTTGTCGTAAATCACAGACTTGTGCTGTCATCAAGGAACATTTCTCATTTTGGCTTCCCTTTTCTTTCTCAGGCCGGGGGCTGCCCCCCAGGCCTGGGCCTGAGGAAGGGCAGCGGGAAGGAGCTGACTGAGGAGCACCTGCTAGCGCAGCGGGGCAGCCTTCCCCCGGGGTGGACGGTGGGGAGCGTGCAGACCTGCTGTGTCAGGCACCGCAGCCTCTGTCCCAGGCACTGTGCGCCCCATCCCTGGGCTGGGACCGAGGCGCCCTCTGGTGGACAGTCCGCGAAGGGACGCTCGGCGGGGCCGCAATCCGCCGGGTTGCACACCAGGCCCCCAGAGCCCGGGTGAGCCCGCGGAGCCACCTGCAAACCCCCACGTTGACAGACCTCGAGCGCTTGATTCTGGGCTTCAGTATATTTCTTTAAGATTCTATTTATTTATTTGTCAGAGAGAGCGCGAGAGCGAGAGCGCCTGCGCACAGGCAGGGGACCAGCCGGCAGAGAGAGAAGCAGGCTCCCAGCTGAGCACGGAGCCCAGTCCGGGCAGTCGCTTAACCGACTGAGCCACTCAGGCATCCCTGAGCTTCAGTACTTTGAAGTTAATTTTTTTTTAAGTTAAACTTCTGTGATAATGGGGCGCCTGGGTGCTCCGTCGGTGAAGCGTCTGCCTTCGGCTCAGGTCATGATCCCAGAGTCCTGGGATCGAGCCCCACATAGGGCTCCCTGCTCAGTGGGGAGCCTGCTTCTCCCTCTCCCTCTGCCCCTCCCCCTGCTTGTGCTCTCTCCCTCTTTCTCAAATAAATAAATAAAATCTTTAAAGAAATAAAAAATAAAATAATAAACTTGTGTGATAACTCAGTTTGCAGTGAGTTTTTAGTGCAGTTAATGAAATATTGTGTAGGAAGGATTGAAGAGCAGGCCACTCTAGTCTACGGCCATACCACCCTGAACGTGCCCGATCTCGTCTGAAGAGCAGGCCACTCTAGATCTCAGGGTGGTGAGTTCAAGTCCCACATGAGGCATAGAGGTTACTTTAAAAAATTAACTTAAAAAAAGAGTGTAAGAGAAAAACTAGATTAAAATCAGTTAATATAGTTGTTTGTGTTTTGAAATTCAGTAAACACATTTCAAACAGTGACTTTGATGATAAATGTAGCCCTCTTTGGGGGGGCACGACTTAGCGTCTCTCTGTCGTGGGGTCAGTGGATTCTTCCTGCTGCTGGGCTGGCTTCTGTGCGGGCATCTGCCACCAGGATGCTTTTACAAAGCACTTGCCTTCTGCAAGGAGACTTCTCAACTCTGGGAAGCTAACTTTTTTTTTTTTTAAAGATTTTATTTGGGGCGCCTGGGTGGCTCAGTCGTTAAGCGTCTGCCTTCGGCCCGGGTCACGGTCCTGGGATCGAGCCCCGCATCGGGCTCTCTGCTCCGCGGGAAGCCTGCTTCTCCCTCACCCACTCCCCCTGCTTGTGTTCCCTCTCTCACTGTGTCTCTTTCTGTCAAATAAATAAAATTAAAAAAAAAAAATGCCTTTCCATTAAAAAAAAAAAGATTTTATTTATTTATTTCACAGAGAGAGAGCGAGAGCAGGAACACAGGGGGAGTGGGAGAGGGAGAAGCAGGCTTCCTGCGGAGCAGAGAGCCCAATGCGGGGCTCGATCCCAGGAGCCCGGGATCGTGACCCGGGCCGAAGGCAGACGCTCAACGACTGAGCCACCCAGGCGCCCCATCCTGGAAGCCAGCTTACTGTTTGGCACCTCTGAGGGGGGCAGTGAGGACTGTTTTCCTGAAATTAGGGATACTAATTGTAGCTAACGTGGTGCTTGTCAGTGCGCTGGGCACCGTGCTAAATACTTTACTTATGTGACCTCACAGTAATTCTGTGAGCGCGGACACACTATCCCCACTTGACAGAGCAGAACCCGAGGCAGGGAAAGGTAAAGAAGTTGTCACAGATCACTCATCTGATGAGCGGTAGAGGTAGGATTTGAACCCAGACAGAAAGGCCAAGATTCCGCAGACCCAGTGCACATAGCCAGCACGCAGCTGGGTGGCCCCTTGTGTACCCTTGGAAGGCCAAGGCCAGGGCACCGTTCCAACAGAGGGCCAAGGGGGACTTGCAGAGAGGCCACCAGGGCTGCTCATGAGGGAGGGCTCCCCCACCCCAGCAGCGCACGCCTGCTGGCCTGGAGTCCAGGGTAGCTGGGGGTGGGGCTGGTCTGCAGCCGCATCGAACAGTTCTGGGCACCCTGGAGATCCCAGTGATCCCAGTGACATTGCAGGGGGCGGGACGGCCCGGCATGTTTTCTAAAATGCATCACTTTTCCTGCTTTTCCCTTAGAGCATTTTTCTAGGAGATTCACAAGGGCATTTAAACCATTCCCAAGCCTGCCCTGGCTCTCGAGAAGGGAATTCCTGGAGGTGGGGATGGGGGGGTTGGAGGAAGGTGGACAAAGGCCCGGGCATCAGCTAGAGGATGAGGAAGCCCTGGGCGTGCAGTGTCCACCATGATGACCGCAGCTCACGCCGCCCTGGGAAGAGCGTCTGTTGCAATTCCCATCACGAGGAAAAACTTTTCTTCCCTGTTTTTTGTATCTCTCTAAGCTGGTGATGGGTGTTGACTACACCTCCTGTGCTCATCATTTCACTGTATATGTGAGTCAAAGCATCATGCCGTGTGCCTTATACAAGGAGGCATGGCAGTTACATCGCCGTAAACCTGGAAACAAAGCAAGGATCCCTGTCCTCCTGTCTCGCTGACACCAGCCTCCAGTCCGGCTGCCTTCCCTCCGGGCCCATGCAGCAGGCATTCACCATTCGGGGATCTGCGTGGACGGGCTTCACTTTCACTGAGTCCTCAGAGCCCATCGGGGCCGTGGGAAGAGCTCTGCGCAGCACAGAGGCCCACTCAGACCCTCTGCCGTCGAGCGGGCCAGGTGGAGGAACAGGATCGCCGGTGTTCAAGCCAAGTCCGTGTCAAGCCACAATTACCCAGTTTCAGTTCCAGCCCCGCTTGGGCAGGCGTCCTGCGTCTCCGCACTCCTCGTGTAGCCACAGACTGTGTGGCGAGGGGGGCTGGCGGCACACAAGACGCCTGGGGCCCCACCGAGGCTGAAGGGTGCCCGCCGTCCGTCCCTTGCCCTGGCCACGAGTGCCAAGGTTTAGCCCCCAGGGGGTGTCGGCGTCCAGTGTGGACAGGCACACGGGGAGAGACCGTCCCCTCCCGTGGAGCCACCGGCAGAGGCTTGCAACCAGCCCTCCAAAAATAAAGCCCTGGTTTACTGCGTTTGCCAGTTGCCAAGGTGTAAACGCTCAATCCGGAGTCCTGGAGAGATGGCAGCAGGGCGCCTTACAGAGTGTTTCCACACGGAGGATGTCAGCCGCCTCCAGAGCCTCGAGAATGTGCTGCATTAGGAAGTCGTGTGTCTTGAGTAGTTAGTACCATTTCTTTTAACATTTACTGCCAGGTTATATAACTTAGTGTTCAGTGTGGCCGTGTTGAACAGCAGGCTCACAGATTTCCTGAAAACGTAGCAGGTGTCCCTTGCAAGCCCCTGGGCACTCTCAAATGTCACCTGCTCCACAGATATTGTGTAGGGCAGGACCTGGGCGGGGAGGCCGAGAGCCATGAGAAGGGGGGACCAGCAGTGATCCTCCCGGGTGGGGTGGGGGCTAGGCGCCGTCTTCCAGGGACCCAATCCTCTGTGTGTCCCACGGCCCCGCAGCCGAGCACAGGTGTCGGCAGTTATGTGCTTGGGGTCTCCCTCGCTCAGACACTTCCTGCAGGTCACTGAACACCCCCAACCCCAGCTTAAAGACAATTCCAAGACCCTGTTCCTTCAGAGCGCCCTCCACAAGTGGCCGTCCCCACGGTCTCGTGTGTTTCTGTGTCCGCTGGCAACTCTCTGCCCAAAGCTCCCAGAGGGCCGTGCGGCCTCCCTCCCCGCAGAACATCCAGTACCTGGTTGGTGGCCAGCACCGAACCCTGGCAGAAGGTGAAGGGCCCGAGGGAGAAGGTAGAGACACAAGAAAGCAGGGAGTGGGGAGAGAAAAGGCAGGAGAC
>NW_028020107.1:0-683 GCF_054177405.1 Leptonychotes weddellii
GAGACTGTCTTTTTTCCATTGGACATTCTTTCCTGCTTTGTCAAAGATGAGTTGACCATAGAGTTGAGGGTCCATTTCTGGGCTCTCTATTCTGTTCCATTGATCTATGTGTCTGTTTTTGTGCCAGTACCATACTGTCTTGATGGTGATGTCACCATACTGATGATGACAGCTTTTTTTTTTTTTAAAGATTTTATTTATTTATTTGAGAGAGAGCATGAGAGGGAGGAGGGTCAGAGGGAGAAGCAGACTCCCTGCTGAGCAGGGAGCCTGATGCGGGACTCGATCCCGGGACTCCAGGATCATGACCTGAGCCGAAGGCAGTTGTTTAACCAACTGAGCCACCCAGGTGCCCTGAGGACAGCTTTGTAATAGAGCTGGAAGTCCAGAATTGTGATGCCACCAGACTTGCTTTTCTTTTTCAACATTCCTCTGGCTATTCGGGGTCTTTTCTGGTTCCATACAAATGTTAGGATTATTTGTTCCATTTCTTTGAAAAAAGTGGATGGTATTTTGATGGGGATTGCATTGAATGTGTAGATTGCTCTAGGTAGCATTGACATCTTCACAATATTTGTTCTTCCAATCCATGAGCATGGCACGTTTTTCCATTTCTTTGTGTCTTCCTCAATTTCTTTCATGAGTATTTTATAGTTTTCTGAGTACAGATCCTTTGTCTCTTT
>NW_028020108.1:0-683 GCF_054177405.1 Leptonychotes weddellii
CTTTTATTTATTTATTTGACAGAGAGAGTGAGAGAGCACAAGCAGGGGGAACAGCAGAGCGAGAGGGAGAAGCAGGCTCCCCGCCTAGCAGGGAGCCCGATGCGGGGCTCGATCCCAGGACCCTGGGATCATGACCTGAGCCGAAGGCAGACGCTCAACCATCTGAGCCACCCAGGTGCCCCTGCCCCACACACTCTTGAGAGCCACCTGGCTTCTCCCTGGTTCCTCCAGGTTCTTTTTCTCACTGAGGCCTCGCTCACTAAGCAATGAGCATGGAGACCTTCCACCTCAGCTATCCTATCCTCTGCTTTATTGTTTCCATAGCACCCAACACCATCTACACATCAGGCTGTGTGTTTATTTATTTTTTTTTAAAGATTTTATTTATTTATTTGAGACTCAGAGAGAGAGATAGAGGGCACAAGCAGGGAGGAAGGGCAGAGGGAGAGGGAGAAGCAGACTCCCCACTGAGCAGGGAGTCTGACTGAGATCATGACTTGAGCCAAAGGCAGATGCTTAACCAGCTGAGCCACCCAGGCGCCCCATGTGTGTTTATTTATTGCCCTTTTCTCTGTTGGAACAGAAGCTCCAGGAGGGCAGAGATTTTGCCTGTTTTTGTTTTCTATGTACCCCAGCTCCTGGAACTGTAGTTGCCAGTTATTTGGTGCTCAGTAAATAGTCAT
>NW_028020109.1:0-683 GCF_054177405.1 Leptonychotes weddellii
GAAGATCTGGATCTCTACAAACAGAATATCGCAGGCAGTTGGTTGTGAGGTAGGAAGCGGAGAGCCATGATTCTGCGGGCAGATATCGGAGGATAAACGGCAGCAGGAGGGTGCCTGGCCGTGGGGATCCTGCACCGCCGGTGAGTGACAGCCTCACGCACTGCAGACAGGGCACAGACTCGCAGACCGGTAGCATCGGGAAAGGACTTTAGGGCAGCCCCCAGGGTGGAAAACCAGACCGGCGGGTCCTGTGCACACTAACCACAGCTCCCCGGACAGAAACCCAGAGCGATGGTCACGCGCATGCGAACTGCAGCCTCCGAGATGGAAACCCGGTGCGCCAGGGTCCCGCCAGTGAACTGCAACCTCTGGATGGAAACCCGGAGCAGTGGAGTCTCACACACGCAAACTGCAGTCCCCGGGACAGGACCCCAAGCGGCGGAGTCACACGCGCATGTGAACTGGGAGCGGCTGGTGGTTTTAGAAGCACAAAGGGCAGAGACAGCCCCAACCTGGAGGCAGGACTGGGAGCACTGAGGAGGGGTGCACAACCCAGGACGCTGCAGTTTATAGCAGCACGGACAGAAACGGAGATGGTGTGGCCTGGAGGGCTCACTGAAGAACAGACTGAGGTCTCTCTGCTCTGAGGCAGAGGGTTGGAAACGGTCTCTTCTGCTCTGACT
>NW_028020110.1:0-683 GCF_054177405.1 Leptonychotes weddellii
ACACTGTCGCTGGCCCCAGTCTCTGCCACCTTACCTCTCCTCCGGTCCTGCCTGAGTCTCGGGACCTCCTCGTTTTTTCCATCATTATCCCGTTCAGTGCTGTGTTTTGTGGGCTCCCTTATGTTTAGGAGGATCCCACCCACCTTTAAGACCTGGCCCAGTGTCATCCCTCCAGAAAGCCCTTCCTGCCCACCCCATGCCCCCCCCTTCTCTCCTCCTATGGCCTGTGTCACCTCACCATTCACCAGGTGCGGGGCTCTTGCCCAGACTTCAACCCTGGACAGAGCTCAAAGTTCTCCTTGAGACAGCTCAGTTTCTTCATCTGTAAAGTGGTCTCCATAATCTGTGATACCATTCCTTGCCGAAGTCTCTGGGCCAAGCCGGTGGATGACCACGGGCTGCCTGAGCATTGGCATTGCCTAGGACTCTGGCTGAAAATCCAGATGCCTGGACCCGCCCCAGACCTCCTGACTCTGAATCTTCAAGGTTATTAAACCAACCCCCCCCCCCCCACCGCCGCCGCCACCAAGTGACTCTTAGAATCAGGTGGTTGGGAAGAGTGGTGCTAATGAACTGGGAGAAGCTTGGTAACATGTAAAACAAAATCAGCCAGTCAAAGAGACTGTTACTGGCTGACGATAACGCACACGGGCATGCATAGCTGTGTGCACACACCGTCCGCG
>NW_028020111.1:0-683 GCF_054177405.1 Leptonychotes weddellii
TGGTAAGTGTTGTAAAAATGTCTCGGAAAATCTTGCTGCTCTATGACTCTATGGTTGCTCAGTAAAATGAAGCTACCGTTCAAGGAGTTACTAGAATCACCTCTGTATAAAAACACTTGTCTGCACACCGAAGCACTTTATGTAGTCATTTCAGTGGCGCCTTGTTTTAAGTATAAATATAGGCTTTCAGGAGGAATAAAGAGCCTGAGGCTTCAGGTTCAGGAAAGGTAGGGGCACTTCTGCAGCAGGGATGAAACGCTCTTGGTTGTCGACTCGGAGCTGTGAAGGTGAGACACTAGAGTTGCAAGCAGCCATTCTGCCACAGCGTGAGAGCATCCAAGAAAGGAGCCCAAACCCATGAAGTCAGAGCCAATGATGAAGAGAGTGTGGGTCCTGGATCTACCCTTGCCTGCAACCCATGCTACCCCTGGAGTTCTCTGCTCACGAAACCAATGCATTTCTTTTAATTTTTTTTCCTTAAATTTAGGTTGAGTTGTCTTTCTAGTACATGCAATCAATGATCTTGACCTATACCCACCTGAACTGTCAGGAGTCATGGATTAACGAAAAGGGTGTCACGTCAAATTAAAATGGCTCATCCCCTCAGGATCCATGACAAGAGGGCTACAGACTGTGAAGCCACATGGAGCCTTTTCTTCCGGAAAAAGACGTGGCAATGACAG
>NW_028020112.1:0-683 GCF_054177405.1 Leptonychotes weddellii
TGTGTTCCTGCTCTCGCTGTCTCTCTCTCTGTCAAATAAATAAATAAATAAAATCTATAAAAATAAATAAATAAATAAAAAATAAATAGGGGCGCCTGGGTGGCTCAGTCGTTGGGCATCTGCCTTCGGCTCAGGTCATGATCCCAGGGTCCTGGGATCGAGCCCCACATTGGGCTCCCTGCTCAGCGGGAAGGCTGCTTCTCCCTCCCCCACTCCCCCTGCTTGTGTTCCCTCTCTCACTGTGTCTCTCTCTGTCAAATAAATAAAATCTTTAAAATAAATAAATAAATAAATAAAAGGAAAGAGAACAAAAGGGACCCCTACTTTATTGAAAATATTCCATTTTTCTTCAAAAAGTATGCAGAAATAAACCTAAAAAATAATGACTGTAACAATCACGTATGTAGTAGATGTTCATCAAAGTATTTAAGAGCTTCAAAATGGAAATATCCTACGTGTTCAGTAATAACGGGTTATGTAAAGAATGTAAATCCAGGGCGCCTGGGTGGCTCAGTTGGTTAAGCGACTGCCTTCGGCTCAGGTCATGATCCTGGGGTCCCGGGATCGAGTCCCGCATCGGGCTCCCTGCTCGGCGGGGAGTCTGCTTCTCCCTCTGACCCTCCTCCCTCTCATGCTCTCTGTCTCTCATTCTCTCTGTCTCAAATAAATAAATAAAAAATCTT
>NW_028020113.1:0-683 GCF_054177405.1 Leptonychotes weddellii
TTCTCCATTATAAACTGGCATTAGTTATTTTCTATCTAATAAACAGTTGCTGTAGAACATTTGCCAAATACATAAAGGTATAAAGAAAAACATTTAAATGACACAAACATCAACCACTTATTTAACTAGTCTTCTTCTGTTGGACATTAAAGTTGTTTCTTCTTTCTTACTATCAGAAATAAAACTGCCCTGAACAGCCTTGCACATAAATTCATGATGTACATCGTTTCCTTAGAATAAGATCCTGAAAGAATTGCTGGGTCAAAGGGTGTGAACGCTTTTCATGCTTCTGATACACATTACCAAAGTGCCTTATGGAAGGCATTTCCAATTCGTATTTCCAGAGTGCTAATCTCCCCAACTACCAACTCATACTGGTAATACTCTTCCCCTAAAACTTAGCCTGTTTAATGTGAAAGTGTCCTATCTTTGTGGTTCAGATTATTAGTGAGGTAGATCCTTCTTTTGCTTATGGTTACTGTAGTTTTTGTTTTGTTACCTGTACCTTTTTCAAAATCAGAATATTTCTGTTTTGAACTGCTTTGAGAGCTTTCTTTATATCTGTATATATTAACCATTTACAAGTCACGGTTGGAAGAGTTGTGAGAATTTTCAAGTTTTAATCTAGCTGTTTCTGGCCTTACACTGTGACTGTTTACAAACCTAGCACCCTTTGCCGCCAC
>NW_028020114.1:0-683 GCF_054177405.1 Leptonychotes weddellii
GACTCTGAAAAACAAACTGAGGGTTCTAGAGGGGAGGGGGGTGGGAGGATGGGTTAGCCTGGTGGTGGGTATTGAGGAGGGCACATTCTGCATGGAGCACTGGGTGTTATGCACAAACAATGAATCATGGAACACTTCATCTAAAACTAATGATGTAATGTATGGGGATTAACATAAGAATAAAAAAAATAAAATAAAAAAAAAGAAATACTACATTCTTTAGTTAATCTATTTTTTCAGTTAACATTGTGTTAAAAAAAAGTTTAAAGAACGTATTTTAATTAACACAAACACTACGGATGGTATACAGTCATGAAGTAAACGTTTCTCCATAATCGGCAGTTATCCATATGGGATGATGACCTGATTATATCTATAAATGCTTATGAAATGTACTTTGCCTTTACCCCACTGGGAATGGGGAAGTTCTTTTGGATGCAGTGGATAGCAGGTACACCGAGGTTGAAATTTAGTCACTGAATTATAGAATGGTCTGTGGGATCAATAACAAAGAACATTATTAGCCTGTTCTTTCAACAGTCTTGCAGCTGTCTTGCAACCATGGACAGTTCTTTCAACTACCCATAAACTGCTCCATCTGTGCCATTTTCAAAAGCCTGTTCTTAAGGACTCCATGTCTCACCATGTAATGCACTAATTTATCGAGCACTGATCTTGCCCAA
>NW_028020115.1:0-683 GCF_054177405.1 Leptonychotes weddellii
AAAACTGACAAGGATGATGACAAAAGCATTAAAGGGGAATAATTTGCAGTCATTGGGAAAATTTATGAAGCTGGCTAACATTTTACAAAGGAGGTCCCCTTTGTGATAGTGTTATAAAAATTTAAATAGGAAGTGAAGTAATCATACTGTGCCTTTTGTAGAAAAAGTTACATACAAAACCCAACACGGGATTTATTTTTATTTTTAAAATTTTTTTTGACAGAGACACAGCAAGAGAGGGAACATAAACAGCGGGAGTGGGAGAGGGAGAGGGAGAAGCAGGCTTCCCATGGAGCAGGGAGCCCGATGGGGACCCTGGGATCATGACCTGGGCTGAAGGCAGATGTTTAACGACTGAGCCACCCAGGTGTCCACACATGATTTATTCTTTGTTACAATTATAACCTATATTTTGTTATACATAAGATAAAATAAACATTTCTTTCATGTTTTGAAAAACAGGCCAAAACTAAAAAAAAAAAGAACAAAAAAACTGTACTTTGAGTTTTTGTTCCTCACATTAAGAGGATTTTCCTGGTACCATTTATTCTAGTAAAAAGGACTCCTCTGTAGTTAGGTATTTGCAGACCTTGGGAAGTCATTAGAATGTCAGCTCCATGAAAACAAGTCATGTTTCACAGCGGACATAATGCCTCACCCAGAAACACTAACGTACCATTTAG
>NW_028020116.1:0-683 GCF_054177405.1 Leptonychotes weddellii
GCTAGCTGGGGGTCTGAGCAGACGTGAGAAAAACCAGAGATTTGGTTTAACGAGAGGGTGTGTCGGCCAGCAAGTCTTCTCCGCTGATAGGATATAACCCTCACCAAATAACTCCGCTGAAAAGATTCTCCGTTCAGTACCAGGTCCTACACGGAAAGATATACAAGGTGGTTTTTCCTGGCACTTCTCTCTCCCAAAGATCCCATATGGTGGCTCCCTTAGTTCTCAGCACCTCCTGGCAGCCCCTTTCTTGTCTTGCTGAATCACAGGTGTTGGGTGCTGTTTAATTTTGAGTTAATTGGGCTTTCTGCTACTAGACTCTTGTGGTTTCTTGAATTCATGAATTAGTCATTAAGTTGTGTTTACCAGGCAGGCACCCTGGCAGTCTGCGGTCTGTCCAGCTGACCTTTCTTTCTTTTTTTTTTTTTTAAAGATTTATTTATTTGAGAGAGCGAGAATGAGAGAGAGAGAGAGAGAGAGAGTACATGACGGGGGAAGGGTTAGAGGGAGAAGCAGGCTCCTTGCTGAGCAGGGAGCCCGATGTGGGACTCGATCCAGGGACTCCAGGATCATGACCAGAGCCGAAGGCAGTCGCTTAACCAACTGAGCCACCCAGGCGCCCCCAGCTGACCTTTCTTTAGAAGGATGCTCTTCGTGCAGGCTCTTGGAAATGATGGTGGGAA
>NW_028020117.1:0-11085 GCF_054177405.1 Leptonychotes weddellii
CTGTTTCCGGGACTCGGGCAGGTGGGTCATGAAATGGAACACCTTAGGTCATGAAAAGGGCAGCATGAGAGAATCACCCTTCATCAGAGCCCAGGGTGGAGAGGTGTGGCCAGGACAGTCTGCTCCCAGCCCCACTCCCCTGCCCAGACTAGACGAGGGAGAACAGTCCTGGGGCTCCAGGACCCAGGACAGTAGGCTCAAGAATTGCCTTCCCCGGGGTTTGTCTGAAGGTTAAGCTCTTAGGCTTTGCCAAAGGTCATTTGAAAACCGGTCACATGAAACTTCATGCTTTCTATAAAACAGCATCAAAGGCGCTATCGGTTCTGGGATACACATGAGAAATAGCTTTTAATTTACTGACAGGAAAAATAATATTATTGCCAATGAGATTTTATGCCTTCTTTCCAGACAGCAAAGACTGTGTTGTTTAATAAAGAACCAAGTGAATAAGTGCATTCATTCACCAACTGTTTATTGAAGAACAGCCTGGGTTGGGTTTGGGCCCAGTGCTGAAAATACCGCCATGGCTGAAACACCCTCTTTGCCCTCCAGGAATTCATGGTCTAGTTTCGCTTTTTACTCTGGCCACTAGGCTGCAACTCTGTAACCTTCAGGGTTGAAATATGTGCCCCTGTTCCTTTTGTCAGTCCTGACTTTCTATTTCTATTTTAATCTTATTCTATACATATCCTTTATTATCTGCTGTTATAACGTATTATTAATAGGGGGATAAAAGAGGAAAAGCTACAGATGGCGGATTAAGCACACACTCCCCCCTCTCCTCTTCCTGCTTCAAATCCCTGAAAATGACAGAACATATCTTTCTCTTTGTGTCTCTCATTCTCTGTCCTTTTCTCTCTCTCATGAATCTAGAACAGCTCTAGAAAACAATGACAAAAAGTGTCATAAATGGAGCAGAGATTTTGGGGAGTTCCTAGAAATGAAATGCAGAGAGGATTGGATTGATGAAGGACCCTTAACGTGGGCTATCTGAGGTGTCTGTGTCCTGGGGTCTCCTAACCCCAAGGGTGATGGACATAGGAGTTGGGGGGCCTGATAACATTCTTGAGGTGCATGGTTGCAGAACCAGGTTCTGAGTGATTGGTAGAAGCTCTTCTTTCCCTAACACAGGTCAAGGGGGGGGGCATGGAAGTTCATCTCAGGTTGGAGAAGCAGAATGGCCATTTGAGAGCACTCAGATGATGGGTGTGCAAGAGAAATGGGGGACAAGCCCTTGGGAAACCCAGTAGGTCACCAGCCCTGCACCCCTTTGCCACAGAAGCATCATCTACCAGCTGGGCAAATCAGGCATCTTGCATCCAAATGTGAGCATCTATCCAAGAATCACCAAGGCCATGAGGGAAGCTTTCATCATAACAGAGAGCAAGGCATTCAACAGCTGGAGAACAAACACTCAAGGGGACGCAGTTAACAGGGCAAAGAGAAGAGCTTAGAAAAATGGAATTACTATCTTCCAAAGGATCAGGATAGAATCATAATGATATGAAAAAGAGCCAATTATAGATCTTGGAAATAGAATCATTGGGTTTAAAGTTCAGTAGATAGGCTGAATGGTGAATGGACACGTCCGAAGGTCACTTCATGAACAGGAATACTGAACTGAAGAATACGCTCGTGGCAGCACTGAAGAGATGGCAAGAAGGAAGGAAAGGTTGCGGGATATTTTCCTTTCCTGAATGCATTAATAAGCCTTCTAGACAGGATGTGTTGGGAGGGTTCAATTCATGGTTACACATCCGTATCGCTGGGAGATCTGGGATTTGGAGCAGCAGGCAATACCTAGATGTGACTTTGGGTTGTCTCCTACTGGGGAGAGGACTGTACTTTGGAATTAGGTGGGAGGAAAGCATAATTTAAGCAAGGGACAGTTTAAGATTTTATGCATGGTGAGAAGCATGCATTTCTCTTCTGAGCAGCCAAGGGGTGGATTGTAGTGGGCTACTGCAGCTCTGTTTTCCCATCCTTTCCAGAATGCTTATTGCCTCTCTTTTCTTGGTGGTAATAGCACCTCCTGCCTTGGGAGTTCTTCCCCCATTCTGTGTGGTCCTCATGAACTTGCCAATTAAGGTCCACCTCCTCCCCGCAGTGCCACACACACACACACACAGTTACTGGGACAGTCACGTGACCCTGGCTGGACTGCTAATGGCAACCTACAACTCATCCAGCATTTGGAATGCAACCCAACGTGGGCCACCAACAATTCTCTCTAGAAATAATATGTGAACAAGGTGAGAGAGAAGCACTTTTTCTGCCCGGATTGTGTGTCTGGCACTGCCAGTGGCCATTTTTCCTGATACTTATAAAACTCCTGTCTGGAGCATGGAGCCAGACAGGGACAGATGCAGATGGACAGAAAAATAAAAAGATGTTTTGGTATCATTGGAGGCCCTGGAGGTAGCTGTGCTAAAGATAAAACCATATACAGCCTGTCTAGTTAGTGAGAAAAAAACCATTCTGAGTTGGGTAACCCTTGTGACCAGTATCATCCTGACTTATATAGGATCTTTGAAAGTCATGTAATTTTTTTTAATCATGAGGATTTAGAAACATCAGAAATTTATCTTTGTAATTCACTGTATCAGTACAGGAAAAAAACTACATGTTTATTTTAATAGACTCTGAATATGCATTTCATAATGATCAATACCTGTTGCTCATAAAGAAAAATGATAAAAGTTAAATAGCAATAATCTATAGCAGCAGTTCTCAAAGTGTATTCCAAGGAACCCTAAAGATCTCTCTCTCTCTCTCTTTTTATTGAGGAAAAATTGGTATGTAACATTTTATTTGTTTCAGGTACACAACATAATAATGTGATATTTGTATACACTACAAAGTGATAACCACAATCAGTTTAGTTACCATCTATCGCCATATAACCGATCTGTTTCACTCTTTTTGCCCATTCTCCACTCCCTTTCCTTCTGATAACCACCAATCTGTTCTCTGTATCTATGAGTTTTGTTTGTTCATTTTTTTTAGATTCCATATATGAAAGAAATCATATAGTATTTGCCTTTCTCTAACTTATTTCGCTTAGCATATTGCCCTTAAGGTCCATCCATGTCACAAATGGCATGGATTTCCTTCTTTTTTATGACTGATATTCCATTATATATCAGCACCACATTTTCTTTATCCATTCATCCATTGGTGGACACTTAGGTTGTTCCCCTATCTTGGCTATTGTAAATAATGCTGCAAGGAACATAGGGGTGTGTATATATTTTTGGATTAGTGTTTTTGTTTTCTATAGAGAAATGCCCAGAAGTGGAATAGCTGGATCATTTAGTACACCTATTTTTAATTTTGAGGAACCTCCATACTGTTTGCCACAGTGATTGCACCAATTTGCTATCCCACCAACAGTGCATGAGGGTTCCCTTTCCTCAACTCTCTCCAACACTTGTTATTTCTTGTCTTTTTGATGATGGTAGCCATTCTAACAGGTGTGAGGTGATATCTCACTGTGGTTTTGATTTGCATTTCTCTGAAAATTAGTGATGTTGAACATCTTTTTGTGTGCCTATTGGCCATCTATATATCTTCTTTGGAAAAATGTCTATCTAGATCCTCTGCCCATTTTAAAATCAGATTGTTTATTTTTTTTGCTCTTGAGTTGTTTGAGTTCCTTATATATTTTGAATATTAACCCCTCACCAGGTATATGATTTGCAAATATTTTCTCCCACTTAGTAGGTTGCCTTTTCATTTTGTTGTTTTCAACAAATGCTGTATAGAATTTTTAGTTTAATGTAGTCCCATTTGTTTATTTTTGCTTTTGTTTCTTTACTTTTGGAGTTAGATCCAAAAATTCAATGCCAAGACCAATGTCAAGGAGTTTACCACCTGTGTTTTCTCTTCTAGGAGTCTTATGATTTCAGGTCTTACATTCAAGTCTTGAATCTATTTTGAGGTAGTTTTTGTGTATGGCATAAAATAGTGGTCTAGTTTTATTTCTTTGCATGTGGCTGTCCAGTTTTTCCAACACCATTTATTGAAAGAGACTGTCTTGCTCCACTGTCTATTCTTGGCTCCATAGTCATAAATTAGTTGACCATATATGAGTGGGTTTATTTCTGGGCTCATTATTTTGTTCCATTGATCTATGTGTCTAGGCTTTTATGCCAATACCATACTCTTTTGATTACTATAACTTTGTAGTATAGGTTGAAATCAGGGAGTGTGATACCGTCAGCTTTGTTCTTTCTCAAGATTGCTTTGGCTATTTGGTGTCTTTTGTGAGCCCTTACAAATCTTAGAATTATTTGTTCTACTTCTGTGAAAATTCCATTGGAATTTCAATAGGGATTTCATTGAATTTGTAAATCTATAGTTTTGGGTAGTGCGGGAATGTTAACAATATTGATTCTCTTAATCCTTGAGCGTGAAATATCTTCCCTTTTGTTTGTGTCTTCTTCAAATTATTTCATCCATGTCATACAGTTTTCAGTGTACAGGACTTCTACCCCCTTGGTAAATTTATTCCAAAGTATTCTATTCTTTTTGCTGCAACTGTAAGAGGGATTTTTTTTCTTAATTTATCTTTTTGATATTTTATTATTAGTGTATAGAAACACAACAGATTTCTGTATATTGATTTTGCATCCTGCAAGTCTCATGAACTCATTTATTAGTTTTAACAGGGTTTTGTTTTGTTTTTTGGTGGACTCTTTAGGACTTTCTCTATATAGTATCATGTCAACTGCAAATAGTGACAGTTTTACTTCTTCCTTTCCAACTTAGATGCCTTTTATTTCTTTTTTTGCATAATTGCTGTGGCTAGGACTTTCAGTACTAGGTTGAATAATAGTGGTGAGAGTGGACATCCTTGTCTTAATCCTGATCTTAAGGGAAAAGCTTTTCCTCTCTTCACAGTTGACTACGATGTTAGGTGTGAGTTTGTCATATTGGCCTTTATAATGTTGAGGTATGTTCCCACTATACCCACGTTGTTGAGAGTTTTTATCATAAATGAATGTTGAATTTTGTCAAATGATTTTTCTGTATTGATTGAGATGATCATACAATTTTTACTCTTCATTTTGTTAATGTGGTGTATCATATTGTTAGATTCGTGGATGTTGAACCATCCTTGCTTCCCTGGAGAAAATCCCACTTGATCATGGTATATGATCTTTTTAATGTTTTGTTAAATTGGTTTGCTAATACTTTGTTGAGGATTTTGCATCTATGTTCATCAGGGATATTGGCCTGTAATTTTCTTTCTTGTGGTGTTTTTGTCTGGTTTGGGTATCAGGGTAATGTTGGCCTTGTAAAATGAGTTTGCAAATGTTCCCTCCTCTTCAATTTTTTGGAAGAGTTTGAGGAGGACATATGTTAAATATTCTTTGAATGTTTGGTGGAATTCACCAGTGAAACCATCTGGTCTTGGACTTTTGTTTGTTGTAAGGTTTTTGATTACTGATTTAATCTTCTTACTAGTAGATGGTGTACTCAGATTTTCTATTTCTTCATGATTCAGTCTTTAGAAATTTATCCATTTCTTCTAGGTTCCCCAGTTTGTTGGTATATAATTGTTCACAGCTGTTTCTTATGGTCCTTTGTATTTCTGTGTAACGGTTGTAGCTTCTCTTTCATTTCTGATCTTGTTTATTTGAGCCTTCTCTCTTTTTTTCTTGGTGACTCTAACTAAAGGTTTGTCAACTTTATTTATCCTTCAAAGAACCAGCTCTTAGTTTCACTGATCTTTTCTATTGTTTTTTTAGTCTTTATTTCATTTATTTAAACTGATAATTATTCCCTTCCTTCTATTAACTTTGGGCTTTGTTCTTCTTTTTCTAGTTTCTTCAGGAGTAAAGTTAGATTGTTTATTTGAGATACCTCTTGTTCTTGAGGTAGGCCTGTATCATTATGAACTTTCCTCAGAACTGCTTTTGCTGCATCCCATAGATTTTGAGTTTTTGTATTTCCATTTTCATTTGTCTCCAGGAACTTTTTTATTTTCTCTTTAATTTCTTTGTTGACCCATTGTTTGTTTAGTAGCATGTTGTTTAATCTCCACATATTTTTGCTTTTTCCAGTTTTCTTCTTGTAATTGATTTCTAGTTTCTTACTGATGTGGTCAGAAAAGATGCTTAATATGATTTCAATCTTCTTAAATTTATTGAGATTTGTATGTAGATTGTAGATTTATTCTGGAGAATGTTGCATGTGCACTTGAGAAGAATGTGTATTCTGCTGTTTTTGAATGGAATGTTCTGTACATATCTATTAAGTCCATCTGGTCTAATGTGTCATTTAAAGCTGATGTTTCTTTACTCTGTCTGATCTATTTATTGATTTAAGTGGGGGTGTGAAAGTCTCCTACTATTATTGTATTGCTGTCAGTTTCTTCCTTTAGATCTGTTTGCATTTGCTTTATATATTTGGGTGCTCCTACGTTGGGTGTGCAAATATTTACAAATGTTTTATCTTCTTGCTGGAATTGACCCCTTTAACATTATGTTGTGCCTTCTTTGTCTTTTATTACCATCTTTGTTTTAAAGTCTATTTTGTCTGATGTAAGTATTGCTACCCTGGCTTCCCTTCCACTTCCATTTGCATGGGATATCTCTTTCCATCCCTTCACTTTCAATCTGTGTGTGTCCTTTGATCTGAAGTGAGTCTCTTGCAAGCAATATATAAATGAATCTTGTTTCATTCATAATTCATTCAGCCACTCTGTAGTTTTGGTTGGAAAATTTAGTTCACTTACAATTAAACTAATTGTTGATAGGTATGTACTTATTGCCATTTTGTTAATTGTTTTCTGGCTGTTATTATAGTTTCTCTCTGTTCCTTTCTTCTTCTCTTGCTCTCTTCCTTTGTGGTTTAATGATTTTCTTTAGTGTTTTGTTTAGATTCCATTCTTATTATCCTTTGTGTATCTACTCCAGGGTTTTGCTTTGTGGTTACTATGAGGTTCACATATAATGATCTATATATAACGATTTATTTTAGGTTGATAACAACTTAAATTTTTTTTTTTTAAAGATTTTATTTATTTATTTGAGACAGAGAGAATGAGATATAGAGAGCATGAGAGGGAGGAGGGTCAGAGGGAGAAGCAGACTCCCTGCCGAGCAGGGAGCCCGATGCGGGACTCGATTCCGGGACTCCAGGATCATGACCTGAGCCGAAGGCAGTCGCTTAACCAACTGAGCCACCCAGGCGCCCCACAACTTAAATTTTTAAAAAAGATTTTATATATTTATTTGACAGAGAGAGAGAGCACAAGGAGGGGGAAAGGCAGAGGGAGAAGGAGAAGCAGGCTCCCTGCTGAGCATAGAGCCTGATGCAGGGCTCGATCTCTGGACCCTGAGATCATGATCTTAGCCAAAGTCAGACGCTTAACTGACTGAGCCACCCAGGCACCCGATAACAACTTAAATTTGATGGCATTCTAAAACTTGTACATTTTTACTCCTCCCCTCATACATTTTCCATTTTTGATGTCATATATTACATCTTTTTATCTTGTGTATCTCTTAACTAATTATTGTAGTTATAGTTAATTTTACTACTTTTGTCTTTTAACTGCCATACTAGCTTTATAAATGGTTAATCCACTACTTTTACTATACATTTACCTTTAGCAGTGAGATTTTTACTTTCATATGTTTTCTTGTTATTAGTTCATACCCTTTTTTTTCAGCTTAAAGAAGTCCCTTTAACATTGCTTATAAGGCAGTTTAGTAGCAATGAACTCCTTTAGCTTTTGCTTCTCTGGGAAAGCAGACAATCTCTCCTTCAATTCTGAATGACAGCCTTGCTAGAAAGAGTATTTTGGGTCAGAAGGTTTTCCCTTTCAGCACTTTAAATATATCATGCCACTCTCTTCTGATCTGCAACATTTCTGCTGAAAAGTCAGCACATAGCCTTATGGGGTTTCCGTTGTACTCAACAAGTTGTTTTTCTCTTGCCCCTGTTAAGATTCTCCCTTTATCTTTAACTTTTGACATTTTAATTATAATGTGTCTTGGTGTGGGTCTCTCTGGGTTCATCTTATTTGGAGCTCTGTGTTTCCTAGACCTGGATGTCTGTTTCCTTCTCCAGGCTTGGGAAGTTTTCTGCCTCTTTCTCTCTCTCTTCTCCTTCTGGGAATCCTATAATGTGAGTGTTAGTATGCTTAATGTCCATAGGTCTCTTAAGCTATTTTCACTTTTTATTTATTTTTTCTTTTTGCTGTTCTGTTTGGGTGAGTTCCACTGGCCTGTCTTCCAGGTTACTGATTCATTCTGCCTCATCTAATCTGCTACTGAACCCCTTTAGTGTATTTTTAAATTCAGTTATTGTATTCTTCAGCTCTGTGACTTGTGTTTGGTACTTGCTTATATATTTTTAATCTCTATTGAAATTCTACTGTGTTGATCTATTCTTTTCCAGAGTTTGGTAAACATCTTTATGACCATTACTTCAAACTTCTTATCAAGTACACTACTTATCTCCGTTTATTAAGGTCTTTTTCTGAGGTTTTATTTTGTTCTTTCATTTGTAGCATATTCCTCTGTTTCCTCATCATGCTTGATACGCTGTGTTTTTTCCATGTATTATGTGAAAGAGCTATCTTTCCTAGTCTTGAAGAAATGACCTTGTGTAGGAGATGAGTCTCATTGTTCAAACTTGCTCAGCTCTTGGTTGTCTCTCAAGCCTCTGTGATTGTCTAAGGAGCCTGATTTATTTTGATAGGTCTCTGATTTATTCTTGTTGAGGGTGTGCCAAGACATGTCAGTGTTCCCAAAGGAATGATCTCATTCGGCACCTGGTTTCAGGCTGATTGCAAGCCAGGTTCTCCAGCAGCAGCTTTTAAAGTATGCAGATATATATAACCCTATGAGCCCACAGTTGAGGCCTGCTGACCTCCAGACCAGGAGATCTGGACATTTCCCCTAGGAGACAGTTGTAAGAATTAAGGATTCAATCAAGTGTATAAGCCCCTTTCTGGGACACACCAGTGAGCTGTGGCAAGGCCAAGGGAGGGCACAAAGATGGTGTCTCTCAGCATATGTCCCCGAGAGTGCCTCTGTAGTCTCTAGATATGTGGCAAAGCTGAAGCCTGTCTTTCATGTTGAAACTCTGGGACCAGGAAAGAGCCTTTGTCACAGCAAACTGGGGTGTGTTTGAGTTTCCTGTCTGTGTAGTAGCCATGGTGTGGTAACCTGCCCAGAACTGTCTGATTGTTACAGCCCCATGGGGCCCAGGAATGTCACCAGAGCCAGGTGATCAAAAGTGGACTACATGCATCCACTGGCTATAGCCAATCTGCAGGAGTGTGTTAAGCGTAGGGCATGTCCACAACTTTAGGACAGCAGGGGAAGAGTGCAGGTGGAAGGACATGCCCATGGCTTAGTGAGGCTGTGTCCATGTGCACCCACCTCTGTTACCAAGGTAGATGGAAAGTGTAAAAATGCAGCTCGCCAGTGCCTCCATCCCTGAAGAAAGTCCCTACTGGCCGCTGCCCTTCCAGCAGACACTTTAATTTTAGCATATGAATCTCTCTCACATATAACCCAGTCACCTTTCTTTTCAAAAAAAATTTTTTTAAAGATTTTGTTTATTTATTGGACAGAGAGAGAGCACAAGCAGGGGGAGCAGCAGGCAGAGGGAGAGGGAGAAGCAGGCTTCCTACTGAGCAGGGAGCTGATGCGGGGCTTCATCCCAGGACCCTGGGATCATGACCTGAGCTGAAGGCAGACACTTAACCGCTGAGCCACCCAGGGACCCAACCCTGTCACCTTTCAAACTGCTGCTTTTACAATGGGTTCCAGGGCAAGGGAGTTCATATACAAACTCCTCAAAAAGAGTATCTCAGGTCCCCATGGCTCCCCAGGGTCCCTGGATGTATGCCTTATTGGCTTCCAAAGCCAAACATTTTTGGAGTCTCATCTCTGTGGTGCAGGTCCCAAGCATTGGGATGCCCCATCTGGGGTACAAACCCCTCACTCCTTAGGGGGAAATTCTGGATCTCTGAGATCCCTTCTTCTATGTGTTGCTGTACCAAGGTGGGGTTTTTGGTGAGACTATGTCTCTATATCTCCTACTCATCTGCATGTGGTCCTTTTATTCCTTGTTGTGGAGGGAGCTATTCAGCTAGTTTTTAGTTTATTTTTCAGCTGCAATTTTGCTATCTGTGGCTGCTGATTTGGTGTGTCCATGGAAGGAGGTGAGTTGAGGGTCTTCTTATTCCATCATCATGGACCATCTCTCATTGTATAGTAGTTTTACACCTCATCATCTGAATATATTCTGAATTCTTTTCTTGAAATATTTCAAGAAAAATTTTATATCAGATGCAGACTTGTAGCTTTATCTTTTTCTTTCCAATATTTATACCTCATGTCTTTTTCCTATTTTATTACTGTGTCTAATAATCCCCAGGATAATGTTGAATAATAATGTTAATAGTGGGCATCTTTGATTTCTGTTTTTCATTCACTCATTATTTATTCAACATTTGCTGTGTGGCAGAAACTGCTCTGGGCCCTGGAAACATAGATGTGACCAAGTGCATCAGAAGGATTTAAAGAGAAATAGGAGAAGAGTGAAAGTGTATACCAAAGAAACCAGACTTAGCTGTACCCTGGAGAGCAAGAGAAGTCTTCTCTGAAGAACTTCCCCAATAGAACACTCTTTGTCTTTCATCATGAAATCTGATCCTTGCTATTTGGTTTCTTTTTTTTTTATTGTTATGTTAATCACCATACATTACATCATTAGTTTTTGATGTAGTGTTCCATGATTCATTGTTTGTGCATAACACCCAGTGCTCCATGCAGAATGTGCCCTCTTTAATACCCATCACCAGGCTAACCCATCCTCCTACCCCGCTCCCCTCTAGCAACCCCAGTTTGTTTTTCAGACTCCATCGTCTCTCATGGTTCATCTCCCCCTCCGATTTCCCCCCTTCATTCTTCCCCTCCTGCTATCTTCTTCTTTTTTTTTATTTTCTTAAAATATATTGCATTATTTGTTTCAGAGGTACAGATCTGTGATTCAACAGTCTTGCACAATTCACAGTGCTCACCATAGCACATAACCTCCCCAGTGTCTATCACCCAG
>NW_028020118.1:0-683 GCF_054177405.1 Leptonychotes weddellii
AGCCCCGCATCGGACTCCCTGCTCGGCGGGAAGCCTGCTTCTCCCTCTCCCACTCCCCCTGCTTGTGTTCCCTCTCTCGCTGTATCTCTCTGTCAAATAAACAAGTAAAAATCTTTAAAAAAAAAAAAAAAGGATAAAATGTGATACCAAAACCTGATACAGAGATATAAAATGTTTCAAAATTACTTTGAATTCAAAAAAGTCTTTCTCTCATGCAAAGAGAATAAAAATTCACCAACAAATACATGATGAAATTAATTCTGTTTTTTACAGCTCACCTAGACGTAGTAAACATTCACTGACCACAGACCAAGGAGACAAATAGTAGGAGTCATAAACAGAGTATGTATGTGTGATATACAAATACAAGACAAATACACACAATTTTATGGGAAAAAGCAGAAAGCTCATTCTTTTTTGAGTTATACTCACATGGTCTTGAAATGTACTGCGTTGAGAATTCTCCTCCTAAAACAAAATACACAGGTAAAACCCAATCCATACCTAATTAATGTTGTCAAAAGTCCCAGACAAAAGAGCACATTATTATGGAATTACTGAACCAGAATAAGATAAAATTTAACCCAAGAAATTCTAAATAAAAACTTGATGTCTTACATAAAAGAAAAACGTCTATATAACTCTAATTTAAACTGTGTTCATATCATGAAAAATAAGCATTT
>NW_028020119.1:0-683 GCF_054177405.1 Leptonychotes weddellii
GGGGAGGCCCCCTTCCCAGACTGCAGTGGTGTCTTCTCCTTGCACCTCATGACCGGGCGAGGGGGAGAGAATGCTCTGGGGTCTCTTTCTTGAGGGCGCTAATCCGTTTCATGAGGGCTTCACCCTCATGGCCCTGTCGACTCCCAAAGGCCTTACCTCCTAACAAGACCATATTGGGGGCTAGGATTTAAACCTAAGATTTTGGGGGGATAGTCAGTCCATAACACCCAGCAACCTCCAAAAGCAACTAATGGGTTTTCTGGTTAATGTTTTAAAATACACAGTTTTCAAATATCTGAGGTGTTTCAAGCCATTGCAATTATCATTGCTCCAGTGATCCCATATCTGGCCAGGGGAAGCGCCACCTCATTGGCCCCTGGGTCGTTCCCATGTGTGCCCACAAGTAGTCCCCGTCGCTTCCTTGCTTTTGGTTGTAGGAAGATGCACCAGGCTCATGGTGCACACCCCCTGCCCCCGACACAGCGCAGCCATTTCTTACTGAAGGATGTCTGGGTCCTTCTGGAGGGAAATGCTATTTAGCGTCCTCAGTGAGGGCAGCACATATGCTCATTGCTACTGGCTTTATTGTTCCCAGCCACCGCCAGCAGATCCAACTAAAACATATGAATTGTTTTTTAAAGATTTTATTTATTTATTTGACAGAGAGACACAGCGAGAGAGGG
>NW_028020120.1:0-683 GCF_054177405.1 Leptonychotes weddellii
TGCTGGGATGATTCCCATTCTGCAAACAGGAGAACTGAGGCAGAGACCGGCTAAGCCACCTTGTAAAATGACAGAGCTGGGACCCGGAGCCAGACCATCCAACGCTCCCGGCCCCTGCCGCGTTCTTTCCTGCAGAGGTAGGTAAGAAGCAGAGCGCTTCTCCAAGAGCTCGGAGGTCACCTGGGCACACGTTCTCATCCTACAGATGAAGAAGCAGGCCCAGCAAGAGAAGGGGCCCTGCCCGAGATCCCACAGCCGAGACCCCAAAACCCTGGTCGGTGTACTTCCCAGAATCCTATACTGCCCTTCCCCAGCATCCAGTAGTGTTGCACGAAAGGGCCTGGAGTAAATCGTTAGCTCATTTGTGTTCAACGCGATGTGGACTCATGGACCATAACACAAGCTCGCTCCTGAGAGTCTCTCCCTTACCTGAAGCTCCCGAGACAGGGTCCCAGCCACCCCGAACACAGCCCGGCGCCCGGGGAAGAAGAGTCAGGAGCCGGCTTCTCTTCAGATGCAGCGCGGGGAAGGGTGGAGAGGGCTGCGAGCTCAGAGCCCTGGCGGAAGTATTGCTTCAAAGTCCGGACTGCCCCCTCTTCCCAGCGGGCTGCCAGGAGCACACACAAGCGAAGGAGATTCTGATTCACCGTTCTTCCTCAGGCACATTTCGATTTCTTTCAGAA
>NW_028020121.1:0-683 GCF_054177405.1 Leptonychotes weddellii
GGATCAAGCCCCGCATCGGGCTCCCTGCTCTGTGGGAAGCCTGCTTCTCCCTCTCCCACTCCCCCTGCTTGTGTTCCCTATCTCGCTGTGTGTCTCTCTCTGTCAAATAAATAAATAAATTCTTAAAAAACATAAAATAAAAATAAAAATGAAAGTAGGATAATGTTATGAGAATTTTCTTACGGCACTCTCTTGGTCTATCCGCAGTATGTCCAGACAATCCAGAGCTGGCCAGGCAGAGCTGCTGCAAGTGAAACTGCTATGGTGTTCTGGTGGCAAAGTGCAGACTATGGATTGCAAATATTTAATCATTGTCCAATCATGTTGTTGGTGGAACTAAATAAAGTGTTTTCTATATCTTAGGACCACAGTAACCTTAATATGCTCAGTTATCACATAGTTAATGTGAAGAAATAATGCTTTGGATGATGTAGAATTAGGAACAAGATTAAGAAGGTAAGATTTGAATGTAGGTCTGTCTGACTTTGGATCCCTCATTCTTAAACACTATATGATATTCTTTCTCATTTTCAAGATCTCCAACTTCCGTTATTTAGGGATTAATGAGTGTCCTGGGACATTGGGAAGTCAGGAATTAGCATCTTTGAGGCAGGGACATGCTACCTTCTTATTTAGACCCAAAAAGGCATTTCAGACATATGCGGATGGGAAGCTGTTTCCCA
>NW_028020122.1:0-683 GCF_054177405.1 Leptonychotes weddellii
TTTAGCATGGCTGTAATTAAAGTTTTTATTTAAATTCCAGCTAACACAGTGTAATATTAGTTTCAGGTGTACAATATAGTAATTCAACACTTCCATATAACACCCAGTGCTCATCACAAGTGCACTCTTTTATCACCATACCCTATTTCACCCATCCCTCCCCCACCTTCCCTCTGGTAACCATCAGTTCTCTATAGTTGAGTATGTTTCTTGGTTTGCCTCTCTCTCTCTTTCCTCCCTTTGCTCGTTTTTTTTTTTTTGTTAAATTCCTCCAATCAAAAACGTGTGTATAATTTCTGCAATCTGTTGAGTGTGTCACAATGAACGTAAATTTAAGTTGTCATTTAGTGCATCTATTGTATTAGTCTGTTAACCTCTTACATAAGTTACTTCAAGATAAGGGTCCTACCATTGGATTCAATATTCATTCAAAGATTATCTGCATCCTAGAAGTCACCCTATACTTAACATTCTCTATAGAATGACTGCCTACTACTACTATTTTTTTTTTTAAACTATGCTCAGGGGCAATTAAGTTCTTGGGGAGGTAGCTCATTCTGGTATTGCAAAGTTCTTTAATAAATTCCTTAATGTGAAATTAAAATATTGCTAACTAGAATATCCCCATTTCTATCCTAACTCTAACCCATAAGCCAGACAGATGAATTCTTTTTTTTTCCCCT
>NW_028020123.1:0-683 GCF_054177405.1 Leptonychotes weddellii
GATGAATTTGCTGAGAAACTGCATCACTGGTCCTGAAACTGAACCTCCACGAGGTCAGGAATAGTGTCTGTGAAGTCACGAGGTCCAGCAGGGTGGCTGGCACATAGTAGGGGTGTTGAATGGACAGAAGAAAGAAAGGGAAAAGGAGGGAAAGGAGAGAGGGAGGGGAGGAGAAAGAGGGGTGTCTGCGGGAGTCGACCCTGTATGTGAAGCCTTGTGCTGTGTATGATAAAGACAATTTCATTTTGGGGGATGGAGTGGGGTGTTTGGAAGACCTGGTCAGGCCTTTCTCTTATGCAGATGACCCAGAGAAAGGAGGAGGGGGAAACCTTCACAGCACAGATTTATTTTTTAATTTTTTAATTATTTCTTATTTTTTTTTACTGCTGGGCAATTAGGCAGTTTTCTTTCCGCTAAAATATAAAGCTTTCCCTCCCATCTGGAGAGAAATGGCTTTAGCAATGTGGCAGTTTCCATTTGCAGCCAGAGAAGTAATTTATGAACAGAAACATGAAACAATTTGGTAAGAATGACTATATAATTTAAGGCCCAAATTATGATCGTATTAAGGGTGTAGTTAATATTATGCCAGCTTTTATTTTATTTTAATTTTTTTATTCTTACGTTAATCCCCATACATGACATCATTAGTTTTAGATGTAGTGTTCCATGATTCATTGTTT
>NW_028020124.1:0-683 GCF_054177405.1 Leptonychotes weddellii
GTGCATTTTTAAATTTTGTCACATTAGTGAGGAATGGCAAGAATATCTGAATTTGAAGACCAGCTATATTCTGAAGGAAAGGGTGTGTTTGACGCTACTGTGACACTCACTGTCCATAAATAAAGTTTTATTGAAACACAGTCCTACCCATTCACTTTCACGCTAGAAGGGCACAGCTGAGTAGTTGCAATAGACTCACCTGACCTGCAAAACCTAAAATATTTATTCTCTGGCCCTTTACAGAAAGATTTTTCCAACCCTGCTCTACATGAAACAGTGAGGAAAGGACATGTTTCACTTATTCTCATAGCACAAGTTAATACACTGGCAAAGAATCTCCTTATTTTCAAACTAGTCCTCTACCTTCATGCCTCTAAAAATTCCTCAAATCCAATAAAAACGTAACATTTCAATTTACAGGGAATGAAGTGCAGTCATCCCACAGCAATGGTGGTAGCATGAAGGAAGAATGTGGAAAACTCTGTCAATGGTGACTTAGTTAACATTTCTTAAAATAAGGAAATACTGACCAACCAGAATCTTGTGCAATTTGTCTGATGTGTGTGACAGTTAAGGTTTTCAGTTTCTCAGTATTTTAGAAGAATCAATGATAAATTCTTCTTAGAATATATTAATTTTGCCTTTGATGAAGAATGGCCAGGCCTTGTTTTAGAGTTGTCTAA
>NW_028020125.1:0-683 GCF_054177405.1 Leptonychotes weddellii
ACAATTTCATGCTGACCAATACTTCAGGTCCTTTTGCTGGATCGTGCACATGGGGGAAGTGTATAAAGATGGAATGAGGGCGCCTGGGTGGCTCAGTCGGTTAAGCGACTGCCTTCGGCTCAGGTCATGATCCTGGAGTCCCGGGATCGAGTCCCGCATCGGGCTCCCTGCTCGGCGGGGAGTCTGCTTCTCCCTCTGACCCTCCCCCCTCTCATGTGCTCTCTCGCTCTCATTCTCTCTGTCTCAAATAAATAAATAAAATCTTTAAAAAAAAAAAAACTATATTTACTACCAAAATTGTCCTCTAGAAATGGACTATCATTTGATACTTCCACCACCAAAGGCCTGTGTTACATCACTCATGTGTGAGATCACAGGCAAGGATAAGCAGAGAATTGAGGACTGACTAGGCTTGGGGTCCCTTCTCCTTCTCCAGCCTGGGCAGCCTGATTCTGTTTAAGGTAGAGTTGGCTACTGTCACAGTTAGGACCCGTCCAGAAGCAGACCCTGAGACAAGGATTCATTTACAAATGGATTGTTTGGGAAGTGATCCCAGGAAATACTAATTGTAGGGTCTGGGGAGGAGGAAGGAAGCAGTAAGACAGGGTAGGAAAGGTAATGAATAAAGCGTATGATATCAAGCAAGTGACCACTACGAGCAGCTGAAGATTGATCTTGCTGGG
>NW_028020126.1:0-683 GCF_054177405.1 Leptonychotes weddellii
TGTTTTAATACAGTTGAGGACACTCTTTGTGTAATGCTGTGGAATGATCTCCAAGAAGATACTGTTAATGTTTTTCTTTTTTTGGAAAGGGAACAGAAAAGTGTTTCCATTTTTAAAGAGAGAGAGAGAGAGAGAGAAACATACATGTATGGACTGTTAAGTGCATAGATTATCTTTGGAGGTATACAAAAAAAAAAAAAAAAAAACCAACCTGGTAATATTGCTGACCTCTGGGGAGGGTTACAGTGTGGATGGTGGAAATGACAAGAAGAATTTTTAAGAGAAGGAGATCACAACATCTAGAGATTAGATAACTTGCCCAAGGACACCTGGTAAATATTTCAAATAGCAGGGATTCAAAATTAGGTGGTCTAATCATAGAATTCACTCTGTTACCACCATGCCCAACTGCCTCCTGACCTTCTGAGGAGAGGGCATCCATGCTGGAAAGTTAATAACCTCCGCTCCAAAAGCACACCTCAGATATCTAGCCATTATCTGTAGATTTCAGTCTACCAACCATTTCCCTGACCCGGTTTCCAGGCTGATGTGCCACCCTGGCTGAGAACATTATTTCATTAAATTACACTTTCTTTCGGGCGCCTGGGTGGCTCAGTCGGTTAAGCGACTGCCTTCGGCTCAGGTCATGATCCTGGAGTCCCGGGATCGAGTCCCGCATCGGG
>NW_028020127.1:0-683 GCF_054177405.1 Leptonychotes weddellii
ACACACACACACACACACAAACACACACACCTCTGTGTCTAGCCAGGCTGGTCTTATGCTGAAAAATGTCACCTTTGAGGGTTAGTTTGTCTATTTCCAAATTTCTGTTGTTAGAAACAAATATTCCTGAAGTTGTTTTTTAGCCCTCAACATCTGGGGTGGGACGGGGGAGATAATGTTCGAATGCTTTCCAGCAGTGACAGCAGGCCAAGAGGAACATCCTGAACTAGCAGAGAAGATAGGAGAGAAGGCCCTGGGCTCCTGGCCTGCCTGACATGCACCTTGCTGACGTGGACACCTTGTCTGGGGAGAAAGAACCAAACAAGAGGAAAGAACACTGAACAGAAGGACTGATGGGGCACAGGCACTTGCTGGCTTTGCCCGAGGCCAGCGCTATTTCGGGTGCCACTCAGGTCTCCCTGCTGGTTCTCTGGGGGGTGAGCACAAGCCTAGAGTTGGCCCTCTGACAGCCAGAAGGGCAGCCAACAGGGATTTTGAGGGGTCACGGATTTAGCATCAGCCGAGAGAACAGCAGAGATCGAAGGTGCCAGACATGGTTTCTTGCAATTAACTCAGGGAACAGGACAAGTAATCAGAGAGGTGTGATTCTCCTCTGCTCCAATAAAATGAAAAGACCTGCCCTCGTTATAAAGAACCAGGAGAATCGATAAGGAGCTTGAAGA
>NW_028020128.1:0-11085 GCF_054177405.1 Leptonychotes weddellii
TGGTAAAGTCCTTTCCTCTGGGGTGGACTTCCTTAATATTGAAAACGCTCTGGGCACATATCACAGTGGCTCTTCTTCCTTACTCCCCACCCTCTGAGGAAGCTCTAAAGGGTCATTCTCAAATCTTCACATGAAGACCTGGTGGGTTTCCTGGAGGAAAAGTCCTTGGAAGTGTGGGAGCCCCCTAAAACTGTGGCTCCACCATTTAAGTGTTCCTATGAGCTTATGGGGCCAGCAGCTTCGGCTCCAAGTAGTCCGATCTTGGTTCTCTCTCTGAATGTGCCTGAAACCTCAGTTTTCTGATGAGTCCAGTAAAAATCTTGATTTACAGTTTGTCCAGCTTTTCATGTCCATCTGGAAGTGAACCGCAAAGTCTTCCCAACCTATTCTTAACTTTCTATTTACATGACCCATTTTTTTCAAACCTCCAGGGTTAGGAGCCTGTGTCATTTTTACAGCTTATGGTCTTTTAAAAGTAAGTTGTACCAGGAAAATCTTCACTTTGAAGGCAAAATGAGAGGTATGACATCTAACTTAACCAAACTGGGAACTACACATTAAAAAAAAAAATAAGTGACAAAAAGCACAGGGAATATAAATTAAATTTTGTGACTATGATGAGCCTCTGAGAATAATGACTGTAATTATGAATAGGCACTGCCTACAATTCACAATTCTAATAATGAGTAGAGTATAAAATAACTTAAAGAAATAAATATAATAAAGCAAATAAAATATTCTTTTTAATTTTTAATTTTTAAAACAAATATAATATTCTTTATAATTTTACATCACTTAAAATTCATTTATTATCACAATGGCTAGAACACTTATAGAATCCATGTGCCTACACAGTGAAAATTAAGGAAAGCAAGAATTCATGGACTTTTCTGATAAAGTAAAATAAATGAGAGAACTATTGTATTTAATGCAGTGACAGTTTTCCAAGGAAATTATCATTTTCAGTCATCCAAGCTATAATTAAGTTCTCGGGGGCACAGTCCCTTTATCTGAATCTAAAAGTGGCTGGTGAGCCCTAAGATTTCAATCTAGGGCTTACCAGTTAAGTTAAAGATAACCAATCCTCTCTAGTATTTAAGGTTTTCTCTAACACAAAAAGAGTCATTAATAAAAACTAATTTATGATGTCAAAAGATTTATAGGTTGCTGGGTTGGTTTGATTAGAAGCCTTTCCTTCATTATGGACATTTGTGTTAATTTATTCATCCTAAGCCTATTCGTTAAAATTCCATGGCCTCTAAATTTTAGTTAATATTTTTCACCATATGATCCACAGAAAGCATATTTTCCACTTTTATAAAAATGACCAAAAAAAAACCCCAAAACAAAACACAAAAAACCCAGCTTTATTTACTTAAGTCCAAATATCTGTTTTTAGAACTTGATTTCTTTTTTTTTTTTTTTAAAGATTTTATTTATTTATTTGAGAGAGACAATGAGAGAGAGCACATGAGAGGGGGGAGGGTCAGAGGGAGAAGCAGACTCCCTGCCGAGCAGGGAGCCCAATGCAGGACTTGATCCCGGGACTCCAGGATCATGACCTGAGCCGAAGGCATTCGCTTAACCAACTGAGCCACCCAGGCGCCCTAGAACTTGATTTCTATCTGGACTGTGGAAATGCTGTCATTGACTATCTCCAGTCCTGACAGTTTATTAGTATAATGCATTTTGATATCATGGGTGGCCTCGTAAAAATTTGCATAATGATATTATAACAGGAGAATCCTCAGAAAACACTAATCAAGTGAGCATTCAGGATAAAGTCATAGTTTCAGGCCAGTAAAACACTTTAAAAATTAATATAACTTTACTGACAAGTACTGAAAGTAGAAACTTTGAAGTTGAAAGGTCTTAGTGGACCTTATAAACAGCATACTTTTCTGAGCACACCCTGTCTCTTTCTTCCCAGAAGATTCTAACTTATTGACATTTTGACTATTGACCTGTTTTGTATATATGCCTTTCATTCCCACATTTTTCTTCTTTCTCCTTTTATTTTTTGTCTTGTGTACAGTGTGAACTTTCCTTTGATGCATGTGGACTGTTTTTATTTATTTATTTATTATTTTTTAAAAGATTTTATTTATTCGGGCTCCCTGCTCCACGGGAAGCCTGCTTCTCCCTCTCTCACTCCCCCTGCTTGTGTTCCTGCTCTCGCGATCTCTCTCTCAAATAAATAAATAAATAAAATCTTTAAAAAAAAAAGATTTTATTTATTTATTTGAGAGAGAGAATGAGAGAGAGAGAGAGACAGCATGAGAGGGGGGAGGGTCAGAGGGAGAAGCAGACTCCCTGCTGAGCAGGAAGCCTGATGTGGGGCTCAATCCTGGGACTCCAGGATCATGACCTGAGCTGAAGGCAGTCGCTTAACCAACTGAGCCACCCAGGCGCCCGTGGAATGTTTTTATTATCTCTTTTGATTTGGACGTAGGTAATCTCTCTGAAGTAAGTTTATCATGCTGTTTATTGTAGTTTATCATCTATTAGTTTGAAAAAAGCACAGTTAAAAATTATAGCACACATTATTGTTAATGTAGCAATTGAACTGATATGATAAAGAAAATGCTGATCTAAATAATAAATAATGACGCTGGAAATATGTAAATATAATAAAACTTCAAAACAGCAGTCCCATGTTTTAGTTTTTTCATGCTAAAGTGGGACTTGCCTCCCAGGTATCTTCATGCATTTTTTTTTTTTTAAGATTTTATTTATTTGACGGAGAGAGACACAGCGAGAGAGGGAATACAAGCAGGGGGTGTGGGAGAGGGAGAAGCAGGCTTCCCGCTGAGCAGGGAGCCTGATATAGGGCTCGATCCCAGGATCCTGGGATCATGACCTGAGCTGAAGGCAGACACTTAACACCTGAGCCACCCAGACGTCCCCATGCACATTTTTTTTTTTAAAGATTTTATTTATTTGAGAGAGAGAAGGAGAGGGGGAGAGAGAGAGAGAGCACAAGTAAGAGGGGGGTGGGGGTAAGGAGGGGCAGAGGGAGAGGGAGAAGCAGACTCCCCATTGAGCAGAGAGCCCAATGTGGGGCTCCATCCCAGGACCTGAGATAATGACCTGAGCTGAAGGTAGATGCTTCACCAACTGAGCCACTCAGGTGCCCTGTTCATGCACATTTTTCAGTGAATTCATATCAGCATGACCATGGCTCCAAATGGGTAAGTGATACATTGTTTTACACATTCTTGTTATTAAAGCAGGAAAAGGAATAAGAATGTCAACACAGCAATATGGATGGCAAATTGCTGTCACAGTTAGAATAAATTATGAAAAGTATGCATATTACATAGGATGGCATCTCTGCATGTTTAGGTAGAAGATTTATTTACGAACAACTGGGTATTTTTACTGTGGTGATTCATATTTCTAATTCTTGATCAGATAGACAGTAGCCCAGACGCACCCTTATATGTCAGTCTGTCTAGCACAAACGGGTCAGTAGAGCGCATGATTTTCATGGTTCCTGTGGAAGCAGTATGGATTGCCATGCAAATATAAGAGCAGCTTGTGTTGAATTTTTATTTAAGTGATTTAAATATTTTCTTGTATACAACATAATTTGTCATTGTAAAGAAGAACCTAAATGGTATAATTAAATAAAAAGCCGTGTATCTATTTTTAAACTTCTAGTTTCCAATTACAGTTGTCAAATATATGCTGTTGTTCTAAGTCACTCCTGAAGCTTTCTAGGTACCATGAAGAGCCTCTGCTGGCCCTCGTGGTTTACATCTTAGCAAATCTGCCTCAGCCAGCACAGATTCTTATAGAATCCGTCTAACAAAGACTCCAGTGAGACCTTTTTGTATGAAGGGCATTTGATTGAGTGAAGCAGCAAGAAACCCCCAGAGGATTTCCTCTAGAATCCCTGAGAGGTGGTTTCTGTTAGTTCTACATTATAATCATGGTACAGTTATAAACTGTCACTACTTGCATCAGTGAATGTGTTAGTGAACCATACAGTGAATTTCCCACCCTAAGTTCAATATCTCTAAGCTAATATTTCCCTTTAATAATGTGTTGTTATTGGGCGCCTGGGTGGCTCAGTCGGTTAAGCGACTGCCTTCGGCTCAGGTCATGATCCTGGAGTCCCGGGATCGAGTCCCGCATCGGGCTCCCTGCTCGGCAGGGAGTCTGCTTCTCCCTCTGACCCTCCTTCCTCTCATGCTCTCTGTCTCTCATTCTCTCTCTCGCAAATAAATAAAAAAAAATCTTTAAAAAAAAAAATAATGTGTTGTTATTTAATAATTGCCCAGCTGTCTTCTATCACATGCAGATTAGAAAATAATTTCAGGTTTTATGAATAAAATGATTATATCCATTAAGTTTTGTGTTGTATTTCAACACATTTTGCATCTTGTAATTTGAATTTATTTACTTCTACGTAACAGATTTGAGATAGATCGGCAAATTAGACTAGAGAAGGTGTGTCCTATAGAATTGGCAACATATAACCTGTTTCTCTACTGTTGCTAAATTCTTCAGTATCACCTCCAGTTTCTCCCTCTTCCACCCACTTCTGTTCTGTCAGAACCACACACACAGGACTGCTGTGCATAGCAGACACTTATTGAAGACTTGTGATAAAAAAAATAAATGACAGAAGAGCACATTGTAAGAACTTGACTTGAGCATTAGATTCAGTGAGCCTTGACCATCTCCTTCACAGGAAGTTTATCACTGGTCATTTTTTCCCCCAAAAGATCCCATGTGTCATCACTGTAATTGCTCCCCTCCCCCCGCCATTTGGTTCTCTCCTCCTTACCATCTTACAGCTCCCCTCTCTTTCCTCAGGTACCACCACGTATATTTCCAACATTTCAACAACCCAAATATCTGACCTTGCTCCATTCTGTAGGACACAGTGGGAAAGTGTCTCCAGTTGGAAAGCCAGGGTGATCTATCTTATATATCACATTGTGTATTTTTCTTCTTTCAAGATTCACATTCCTGAGCTGCCTGATGTTCAATGCCTGAAAACAGTTATTATATATATATATATTTTTTTTTTCCAGTTGTGCTGTTATTTTCATCAAAAGGACAATTCCAGAACCGGTTAACAAGTCATAACCAGAAGTGTCCATCTATACTGTAAGCTTTTCAATTCTGGTGATCATATTGTAGGTAAAATTTATATACTTTTTTTCATTTTACAAAATGCAAACATTTCTCATATTGTTATAAACTCCAAATGTTTTTAAACATTTTGTAATAATCAAGTAGATAAATACTTTTCTTAACTATTTCACTATTTTTCACCAGTTATGTTGCTTCCAAATTTACTATAATAATGATTTCTTATCTTTGCTACTTTGGTAGTAACAAAAAGGGGTTTTTTAAAATTTTAATTCTTTGAAATTTATTGAAAATGTTTTTAGTACACTTATCTTGATACAGATATCAGGTATACAATATAGTGTATACCTGAAGCTATATTGCAATTAAATTTTTAAAAAAGAAAGTATTTTTAGGGGCCAGCATATAGTTTATCTTGGTAAATATGCTATGCACACTTGCAAAAATATGTAATCTTCAATTGTTGCATGCATTGCTCTATAAATATCAATTAGGTCTTGACAGTGGCATAATATTGCTCAAATCATCTTTGTCTTTACTGATTTGTGTGTCTAATTCTATCAATTACTGAAAGAGATGTGTTATGATTTTTAACAATGTTTGTAGAATTGTCTCTTCTGTCAATCTTTGCCACATGATTTTAAAGCTCTGTTTATCAGGTGAATATAGATTCCTGAATGTTTTGTGTTCCTGACTCTTTTATCAGTATTCAATTTCCATGTTATAGCTGATAATTCTTTTGCTCTAAGTCTATGTTACCTGATACTGACATAACTGATATCAACACAATTGATTTGCTTTCTAATACGTACTGTTTGCATGTGGGGCTGGGAGTTCCTTTGCTTATGTGTATGGTTGACTATTTTCCTATATACTAAATAAACAGCTCATTTTTTAATATCTTCTAATTGTTTGTGTATTTTTAACATTTTACCTTTAGGTAATATAAGGTTTTGTCTGGTTCTGCTTAACTCCTCTACAGTTTAATTTTGCAATTGTATGAACAATATTTACTTAGCAGTCTTCCCACTGGTTTGTCACACTTTTTAAAATGATACAGTAAGTTTTTTAGGGCCTTTTCCTAAGATATCTATTTGGTTTCATTGATTTGTTATATATTATGCCATCACTACTATGTTAACTAATTTAGTTTTGTAAGTACTTTAATATATCATAGATTTTATCTATGTATCTCTTCTATTAAACTCTCTATAATGTTTTCTATTTTCTTATGCAAATAATCTTTACAATAATATCACCAATAATGTTCTAAAAATACACAGAAATATCTGTGCTCTAATATGTCTCATTCCACATGTTCTTTTTTGGATGTGATGTTGACACTCCTCACAAGACCTGAATTCTGTGTTCCTTCCTCCTATGTGTGGGGATGCTAGGACTAGGTGAAAGCAACACTATATAACACCTGAGGCCAAATTTAAAAGCCAATAAAACTTCTTCCTAGTTCTCTATTTCTCTCTCAGCAGACACACCTTGGAATCTCTAAGCCCACAGTTTGAGAGATTGTATGGTGAGATAATATAGAGAATGGCAGAGATGCCCAAGGTGCCCCAGCTGCTGGTCTTCTCAGCCCACGTGCCACATGTGTAAGTCACAAGTGATCCCAGCCCCAGAGCTCCAAGTGTCCCTAGCCTGCACACAGTAAAACAAACTATTCCTATTGAGCCTTGCTCAGGATGCAGATTGAAAGGGAAATAAGTATTGCTATTTAAGCAACTAAGCTTTGTTTTTTTTTTTGTTTTGTTTTTTTCTTTTTTGTAGCCATAATACCTCAAAAAATATGTGGATATGTTGTTTTATGTTCATTATATTTAACTTCTACAGTAATTAGGAAATGATTGACAAAAGTTGTTCCATAGAACTCCAGGAAAGGATTTGAATGACTTTGTCAAATACCCATGAGGTATCATATAACATGAGAACTAAACCAAAGTCAGAAACACTTGATGTCCACTCAATAGCCATCCCCTCTTTCCTTTCTTACTAAGAGTACTTTGATTTTTTCAGATATCAGCCCTCTGCTATGTGCCCTTGTTCTACATAAAATGCATACCCCTGGTAAACCTCTGCAGATTCAGGGCATGAGTCTGTCTTTTTTTTCAAGGTAATCATGGTTATTATATTCCCTTTGCCTGGCTTAGGGATGTGCATATGATCCAAATCTAGTCAATGAAACATAATAAATTTGCATAGGGAGTATTTTAGGGAAGTTTCCTTAGCTCTTAAAGAGTGGGTAATTGACCAAGATGGCAACATAGGAGACTCCTCAGCTCCCCTCTTCTCATGAACACACTGAATGCATGGCTATACATGGAACAATTCCCTAGAAGCAACCTAATTGTCAGCTGATAGATGAATGGATAAATAAAATGTAGTACACACACACACACACACAGAAATATTATTCACCCTTAAAAAATAAGGAAATACCATCATTTCTGACAGAAGACGATGAAACAGAGATGAAACTGGAAGGCATTATGCTAAGTGAAATAAACCAGACAAAGACAAATACTGCATAGTATCACTTATATGTGGAATCTTAAAAAAAGAGAGAGAGGGAAAAAAAGAAAGAAAGAAAAGAAAAGAAGGAAGGGAGAGAGGAAGAAAGAAGCTGAAGTCATAGAAAACAGTGGAAGACTGGTTGCCAGGCTAGGAGTGGGGGAAACAGGGAGAGGTTGGTCTAAAAAAGTACAAACTTTCAATTATAAGATGAAAGTGGCTCAGTCAGCTGAGCAACTGACTCTTGGTTTCAGCTTTTGTCATGGTCTCCAAGTCGTGGGATCAAGCCCCGCGACAGGCTCTGTGCTCAGAGGGAAGTCTCCTTGAATTTCCTTCTCCTTCTGCCCCTTCTGCCCCTTCCTCTATGCTCCTCCCCACACTCACCCTCTCTCTCCAAAAAAAAAAAAAAAAAAGATGAATAAGGTCTAAGGATCTAAAGTATAACATGGTGACTACAGTTGATAATATATATTGTATAACTGAAATTTGCTAAGATAAATGTTCTCACCAAAAAATAAATAAAAGCTAAGTGAGGTGATAGAATCTTTTCACAATGTATATGTATATTTATATCAAAGTATCATGTTGTGCAACTTAAATATCTTACTATTTCATTTGTCAATATTACCTCAGTAAAGCTGGAAAAATAGAAAGTTCATTATTTTTTCCTGCTACTTGACATCAACGTGGGGGAAGATGTGATGGCTGGAGCTACTAAGCCACTTTGAGATAATGAGGAAAACAGCTGGTTAAGGGTGAAAGAGCAGGAAGACAGAAAGAACCTGTGTCCTGAATAATATTTATTGCATCTCTGAACTGAGCAATCCTGAAACCACCAGCATCCAGATTCCTTATTAAACAAAATGATCAATTACACAGTTTGAGCAGATAAATTCAATTGGGATTTTCTGTTGTTCACTGTTAAAAGCATCCTAACTGATAGAGGTAGGTTACTTCATGTTTCCCCCAAGTCCATTGTATACCATCCTGCTTAGTCTTAGGATGAAGAGCAAGTTCAAAGTACCCTTGCATTTCCAGTGTCCATTCCAATGCCTAACACACAGTAGGTCAATAGTTTGTGGAATAATTACTTCACTCTACCTCCTTCTCCTACTTCAAGGTGATCTTATAGCATCTCCTATTAATATGTCTATAATGCAGTATAGCATGCTGGTAAAAAATATGGTCTTGAGTGTCAGGCAGACATGCATTTGAATCTCATTTTTGATCTTTTCTAGCAGGAAAACTTGATATGTGTATTACTTTTTGAGGTTTTTAGACTCTGAATAAAGCAGTGCCCAGACTCAAACAATTCTGATTTCAACGGAACGTATTATTCACAAAACAGGAAGTCTAGCAGTAAGATGATTGGTTAGTTCAGCAGCTCAGTGATCTAGGTTTTTCTCGTTTCCACTCTCTGTCTTCAGCAGAGCTTTCCCTGTGACAGACACTGTTCTAGGTACTCAGGATATATTAGTGACACAAACATAAAACCCCTGCTCTCGTGGAACTTGCACTGTTGCCAGGAGTGAAGCTATATACAATGAATATAATAATAATATATGCTAACATATATAAACAAGGAATATAAAAATGCATAACATATATAAACACAATATAATAGGAAATTAGATAGTATGCTAAAAAATGATGATTTCTATGGAAAAAATAGAGCAGGGTAAGAGGAATTGGTATTGGGGTGTTGGGTGGGGGATGGCTTGAGGCCTTTGACTTCACATTCATTCATCTTGTAGTATCAAGATGCTGATAGTAGATCTAGGTTTTACATCCTCATAACACCCAAATCCCAGAAGATATAACATTTGTTTTTGTTTATTTGTTTGCTTTAAAAAATGTATGGTGACTAACATAATAAAAAAAAATGAGAAAATTTTCTCACAAGTCATGCAGCAAAAGTAACCTTAGTAGTTCTTTTGGAGACATGTGTTCAAGCTCACTTCTCAGTCAATCCCAAGGGGATGAAGGAATGTGCTGGAATGAGACTGCTCAGTTTTTAGTCCCTGCAGCTGGAGAAGGACATCTTCAGGTGTTTTCATGCTTGAACAACAAAAAAAACCTGATGTTCTTTGGCAAGGAATAAGTTTATGGGCACAATGAGGAATGATGATTGGGTATTTAACCAAATGGACCCTCCCTAGAAAATTACTCTATCTACTAAAGCCTTAGTTTCCTTTTCTTCAAGATAGAGATAATAGCATCAATTTAATTGGGTTGCTGGGAGAATCAAAGGAGATGATGTATAGAAAGTGCTTAGTAAGGAAAGGACCCAGCATATTTTGATCATTTAATAAATGGTAGTTATCATCATGTTCATCATTGCTGTTATTATTAACAGCCATCACAACACTCATCAAGTACTTTCAGATGTATGTTCATTATCATGCATTACTATAAAAGAGGAAACTGGGGGACCAAGTGGCATATTAAGTACATATAATGGTCCTTTGTGATAGAATCTCAGATCTGCACATTAACCTCACAGCTGTAACACTATTAACTAAATCTTGTCCCTTAACATGTAAATAGCTTTTTGGAATACATTCACAGCTAGATTCTCCTGGTGTCTCTATTGCTCTCTTTAGGAGTGCTTTGGGCATCTTCGGAAGTCTCTAAGGCTGTTTTTCATGCTACACTTTAAGATCAACAAGGGTACAATTAAGTTATTGCTGCTTCCTTGGAAATTACATGACATGGATCATTTTCCTTCCAAGTAGTAGCTACAGCATGTAAATATGAAATCACGTTTCATGTGGCACATTTAAGATACAAAGAAATGTAGTGAAAATTGTAAATTTTCCAAAGAAATTATCTTGACC
This sequence comes from Leptonychotes weddellii, assembly GCF_054177405.1. Classification (NCBI taxonomy): domain Eukaryota; kingdom Metazoa; phylum Chordata; class Mammalia; order Carnivora; family Phocidae; genus Leptonychotes; species Leptonychotes weddellii. The sequence goes on from NW_028020128.1 coordinate 10,467, forward strand.
TTGTAGTGACATCTTGATGATTACTAAAATTATTGGCTAATTTTCCATTATTTGGTTTTCTTCAGAGGTGTGGAATTTTTACCTTAGGATTCTAGACAATTTTCAATGTGTCAGATTCTTAAAGCATTCAGAATATGTACAATTATACCTAAAAATGTTATACACAGAAATAGATCAATATGAAGACATTCTATAGGTTTATCTTATTAATCATGAACTTTGATCAAAAGCCTTCTAAAAGCTATGATAGGAGAGATGGGGGACATTTACTGATCACCTACTCTGTACACATTATTTTATATTTATGTTTTTTATTTTAGTCTTACAGCAACCCTTCAAAGTAAATACTGTATTCTTTATTCTATGAGGGACTTCAACTCAAAGAATCTAAGTAAGATGCCAAGAAGATGCCAAAGAATCTAATCTAAGTAAGATGACAATTTACATATAGTAAAGGGGGAAGATGGGCTTTATCTCCAGGTCTCGACAACCAGATTTGGTCCTAATATAGCACACCACCATCCATACATTTAGTGCAAATATGATACATTTTAGCAAATATAGGTTTCTGACTGGGTACTGGTTTTCTTTTTGTTATGTACAGTGTTTGTGATCTTTT
>NW_028020129.1:0-683 GCF_054177405.1 Leptonychotes weddellii
TTCCTGAGATTAAGAGGCTCTTATGGTTTGCCTCCCTCTCTGTTTTTGTCTTATTTTATTTTTCCTTCCCGTCCCCTATGTTCATCTGTTTTGTTTCTTAAATTCCACGTATGAGTGAAATCATATGGTTTTTGTCTTTCTCTGGCTGACTTTTTTCACTTAGCTTAATACCCTCTAGTTCTATCCATGTCATTTGCAAATGGCAAGATTTCATTCTTTTGATGGCTGAGTAATATTCAGTTATATATTTTTATATATATTCTATTATATGTATTTATATAAATATATTCCATTCCATTATATATAATTCCATTATATATTTCTATAAATATATATAATTTATATATATGTAAATATATATAATTTGTGTATATATATATACACACACACCACATCTTTATCCTACTTGGATCCTTTCTAATAGACCTTGGACCCTTGTGGCTCTATGTGTTTTGCCCCTCTCCCACATCTATGTCTCACATATTCAGAAACATATTTCTCTGTTGGCAATTCAGTTCTGATGTGTTTTGCCATGTTGCTTCACCTTGATGCCCACCTTGATCCCTTCTATTTCAGTGGATAATTTCCACTGTATATTAGCTTTTCACTAAAATGTGTTCCCTTTGTGTGAAGAATATGCCCCAGAATATTCTTTTGTACGTGTTTTCATCAGAACATTTGTG
>NW_028020130.1:0-683 GCF_054177405.1 Leptonychotes weddellii
TTTCTTTCATCGATATTTTATACTTTTTAGAGTACAGATCTTTCACCTGCTTCATTAAGTTTATTCCTGGGTATTTATTCATTTTGGTGCAATTATAAATGGAATTATTTTCTTAATTTCTCTTTCTACTACTTTGTTATTGGTGTATAGAAATGCAATATTTTATATTAACTTTGTATCCTGCAACTTCACTGAATTCGTTTATTACTTCCAATAGTTTTTTGGTGGAGTCTTACTATTTTCTCTCTACAGTATCATGCCATCTGCATATAGTGACAGTTTAACTTCTTCCTTACCTATTTGGATTCCTTTTATTTCTTTTTCTTGTCTGGCTGCTGTGCCTAGGACTTCCACTACTATGTTGAATAAAAGTGGGGAGAGGGCACATCCTTGTCTTGTTCCTGGCCTTAGTGGAAGACCTCTCAGTTTGTCACCACTAAGTATGATGTTAGCTGCAGGTTTGTTACATATGGCCTTTATTATGGTGAGATATGTTCCCTCTAAACCCACCTTGTTGAGAGATTTTATCATGAATGGATGTGGAATTGTGTCAAATGCCTTTTCTGCATCTACTGAGATGATCATATGATTTTTATCCTTTGTTTTGTTCATGTGGTGTATCACATTGACTGATTTGCAGATACTGAAACATTCTTGCATCTCCAGAATAAAAATGATTTTTT
>NW_028020131.1:0-683 GCF_054177405.1 Leptonychotes weddellii
ATATTATTGGCACCCAAAACAATGGCCCAAATGCAAGATAACAAGTATTTAGTGCAACCCAAAGCATACCTCCTACATATACGGCTGCGTATGTTGGGAGATTTTGTCATTTATATGGGAACTTACCTGACCTTGCTCAAGTTTAAATTCTAACAGTTAAAAAGGCAACAGTGTTTACAAGTAGTAGAATTTGTGCTTTCTTTTATGGATGCCCATTTTACAAGCCGAACCTGTTTCCCACGTCGGAGTGAGTGCCAATGAGACAGATGACTGACACAAGTGGAAGTGCGCCCCTCGGCATTAACGCCCTGCGTCGTGGTGAACAGCTGTGATCTCAGGGGAACGCACGTGCTCGGGGTCCCAGCGTCCACAGTAGTATGCGATACCGACATTACAACAGGATATTTCACTTGATAAAGTCAACACTGCCCCAGGCATTTCCCTCTTAGGACCCCGACTCCTGCTGAGGGGCTGCCTCCCCCACTCAGAGTTGACCAAAGTGACACAAGGTTTCCAAAGGAGGGGGAGAGCTGCAGGGGAGGGCCACCAGAGGTCAAGATGCCTCATCACCACCATGCACCACCCAGGGAAGCTCATCGACAAAAACATCATGTTTCTGAATGAATGTGGGGGCTTAGGTGTAGTAGTAACACAATGGAGAAACATTTTCTTTTTTTGAGAGT
>NW_028020132.1:0-683 GCF_054177405.1 Leptonychotes weddellii
ATTCATTGTTCCACTGGGTGAATTCTGTGGAGTTGTCGCTGTTGACACTTAAATCTGAGAGAAAAGCAAAATGTTAGGGGCGTTGGTTTCCAGCGATTGTTAAGGGTGGGGAAAATATAAACGTGATTTTCGAATTTTATTCCCTATCCCTAGATTACCTGAAAAGGATAATTTATGACCCCATGTTAGAGGCTGGAGTCAGTACAGAATATTCCAGGTTGGTTGTTGGGTTAACTACCTGAGACCACGGTTAAGGATCATTTGCCTGCCTAACCTAGCAAGCTACTTTGGGATCACTTTAAACTTAAATCTCTTAACCTGTTTAAATCTCAATTTCTTAATTTGTAAAATAGGAATAATTTTGCCCACCTCTCTGGGATGTTGAAGTTTAAATTAGATAATTAGATAAATAGCCTTATTTTCTTTTAGAAAAAAAAGTACTTTAGGAATTCTAAAGTGAAGAGTGAGTTCATGCTCTCTACAGTGCTTGTGAATCTAGTGAGCGCAGCTTCAACTGTTCAAACTGCCCGCAGATAATCATTTTCTACACCTTATCCAATCTAGTTTTGCTTACAATCACTAAAGAGGGAGAGAAGTACCAAGGAATGAAATGCACCTCTTTACAAATGCTTGACTCAGGTCTACTTACTCTTACTTGTACAATGCGCCCATCATTTTTACAC
>NW_028020133.1:0-683 GCF_054177405.1 Leptonychotes weddellii
AAAAAAAAAATCTGTGGAAGGGCAATCAAGTCTCCACCACTCCCCAAACTCAGTAAATAATAAGCCATGGGAGATGGATTAGTGGATTAAACATCTGTCTATCGCTTTCAACCTTTCTAGAACCATGGGAGATTATCACAGTGTTACATGTTCCTAAGGCAAATAAACCTAGCTCCTAGGAGTTTACACTGAGGGCTCTTCCAGAGGAGACCACAAAAATCCAATCTTGCCTCATCTAACAGCAAGTAGCCTAACAAGCATCCTATCTAAAGCCTCCAAAGAATATAGATTTATTACTGCTTGAATCCTATGGACCAAACCTTTAATCCCCCATCAAGTAATCCCAGTTTCACAAATGATGTCGTTCCATTTTGTAAACACTCAGAGATTTCCTGTCAGTGGCTCTAAGATTCTTCCTATTAAGGAGGACAGAGTGGTATCTTATTTAGTGCTAGAGATGCTGCTTCTCCTCACTTGTATTTTGTGTGTGTGTGTGTGTGTGTGTGTGTGTGTGTGTGTGTGTAGTTGGGATGGAGCTATTATCTCATTCATTCTTTTATTCATTCTACAAATACTTGGAGACTTATTGTGTGTCAGGTATGTGTGGGACATGGAAATGCATGGGTGACTATGGCAGTCACCAGTCCCTGTACTCAGAGAGCTTACAGATCAAGGTGAAGAGG
>NW_028020134.1:0-683 GCF_054177405.1 Leptonychotes weddellii
AAACCACAATAAGCTATCACTTCATACTAGTCAGAATAGCTAGCAACAAAAAGAAATAACAAGTGTTGGTGAGGATGTAGAAGAAAGGGAACCCTCATGCACTGTTGGTAGGAATGTAAATTGGTACAACCATTGTGGAGAACAGTATGGAGGCTCCTCAAAAATTAAAAATAGAAATACCATACAACCCAGTAATTCTACTAATAGGTATTTACCCAAAGAATATGAAAACCCTAATTCAAAAAGATATATGTACCCCTATGTTCACTGCAGCATTATTTACAATAGGCAAGATATGGAAGCAACCTAAGTGCCCTTCAATAAATTAATGGATAGAGAAGATATGCATATATATAAATTACTCAGCTATAAAAAAGAATTAGAGGGTCGCCTGGGTGGCTCAGTCGTTAAGCATCTGCCTTTGGCTCAGGTCATGATCCCAGGGTCCTGGGATCGAGCCCCGCGTTGGGCTCCCTGCTCAGCGGGAAGCCTGCTTCTCCCTCTCCCACTCCCCCTGCTTGTGTTCCCTCTCTCACTGTGTCTCTCTCTGTCAAATAAATAAATAAAATCTTAAAAAAAAAAAGAATGAGATCTTGCCATTTGCTACAACATGAATGGAGCTCGGGGATATTGTGCTAAGTGAAATAGGTCAGTCAGAGAAAGATAAATGCTGTATGATTTCA
>NW_028020135.1:0-683 GCF_054177405.1 Leptonychotes weddellii
TCCACTGGACACACTGTCACCTGAAATACAATGTGTTTTTGAATTAAGCAAGAAAGGGAGAAGGGATCTCAGTGGGCAACTAGCAACCCATGGTATGGGTCCAGGCTGGGCCATCAGTGCCCTTCCACAGCATCTGGTCTATGACACTGGCTAAGAATGGGTCCGTGTTCCCTATGGAAAGGCATCAGAAGATACTATCAGCACACATGGGAACCTGAGCCAGGGAAGGGACAGAGTGTGCACAGGAGGGAGGCTGCCAATTGAAACTCCTTCTCCCTGTCTTGCTTTCATATTTTACTATAATCTTTTACCCCTCCCATGAGACTGAAAGGTCCTGACAGGAAAATCCCGCCCTGTTCACATGCACACTCCTACCATAAATGTTTGTCCCTGGGTGACTGACTGAACAGCAAATGCACTAAGGTGTGGCAAATGCAGACTATATCCCAACAGGAGTCTTCCAATCAAGAGCAGTAGAGTCGGTCATAGATGGCGGTGCTGATGAAGATGATGGTGAGGACAGTGATGATGATGGTGATGATGGTGATGATGGTGATGCTGCTGCTGCTGATGGTGGTGGTGGTGTCCATTTTAGAATTTGATTATACTTTCCTTACTTCTGAAGATGTGCTTATCCATATATATCACACATACTGTCTGTTTTTCCTACTGCAAAGAGAACA
>NW_028020136.1:0-683 GCF_054177405.1 Leptonychotes weddellii
TAACAAAAAGCTTTGGAGTTGGAGACATCAGAGTTGCTAGTAAATAAGGAACTGAGATTCTGTCTTTATATCCATGGGCAATTTATTTAACTTTCCTGAGCCTCATCCATACAATAGTGATAATGGGGGGGGGGGGTACTTCTTCCCATTCCTGAGGTTTCCTTCCATGCAGAAGTATTCACAGGTGAGGCACTCTCCTAGCCTAACCCTCCTCAGGTTTGTTTGCTCCTTCACTGACGCCAGCAGTAGGGCCAATCTGATTGGTCGCTTAGAAGGACAAAGGCACCTGCTAGGTTAGCCTCTTCCTCCTCCCTCCCTTTTTGGAGATAAAAGCCTCAAGCCTTATGTTTTACATGGGTAGGCCCCCCATGTGGAGAAGTTCTCCTCTGTGCCTGTGCAGATAAGTCTAAATTATTGATTCAGTGTTGGTAAACCCATTTTCCCACTGATATAAACCCACATTTATCAATATTGTTTTTGGTTTTTTCTTAATAAATGGGATATTTTGCTCACCAATTGTTTCTCTCCTTGTCCCTCAAGTGATTTAGAAATGGCAAAGAAATGGGCACTAGTTATCAGACTCCATGCAAACCTAAAAATCAACCTACTTCACTGATTTTGGTAAGCTTTAAATGAGGGAATATGTACAAAAATCTTAGTACATGGTACTAAGCACTAAGAAC
>NW_028020137.1:0-683 GCF_054177405.1 Leptonychotes weddellii
GCCTTGGAACCCACGGGCTTTGTGTCCTAGAGGGAATCAAGTTTAAAACCCACTAAGTCGCGAGAGCCCTCGCCAAAGACCACAGACGAGATCGTCATAGAACCTACTTTAAAGATATCTCGTCTGTGTCATTCTGAATGTGAGACATGAAGAACACCACTCCTCCGGTTTAAGAGAAATTGTTCCTTACTCTGGCAGGATCTGCTCTATTTTATGTGCAAAGGTGCAAGGCCACGTCTGCATTTCAGAAGGGCTCCACTTAACACGGGTGAATACTCAGTAACATGTAGAAATCCTTTTGTATAGAGCCCTGGTATTCCCAAATTGGCTTTAGGTTTGAAACCCTAAGCTGCAGCTTGGAAAAAAAATAAATAACAGGCACCGTGTCTTTGCTAATAAGAAGGCTCACCCTCTAGAGCCTCCAAGAACGAGAGGGAAAGGGAAGAGTTCCCACTGTGGGGAAATCTGAAGGATGGAATAAGACTTTAGCCCCAACAAACAAATCTGCGGAGCTTCTGCTCACCCTCCTGGCAAGTTCTGCCATGTCCCTCCTCACACCTCAACGAGCTCCCGCCATGTCCCTCCCCGCATCCCAACGAGCTCCCGCCATGTCCCCCCTCACACCCCAACGAGCTCCCGCCATGTCCCTCCTCACACCCCAACGAGCTCCCGCCATGTCCCTC
>NW_028020138.1:0-683 GCF_054177405.1 Leptonychotes weddellii
GGTGTGGGTCCTCACGAGGGCGTCTCAGCTACAAATCAGCCTCGGATGATCGGAACGCTCGGGGAAGTCCTTTTCTAGATGAGTCTTGCCAGTTCATAAACTCCTCCGTTCGGTGGGACACTCATTGAGCCATTGAGGACAAGGGGTCGTGCCTTGTTCATCCCCTTCCTTCCTAGAACAGAGCCTTACATCTGGTGTCAAATGTTTGCTGAATTGAAGCACCAGATATTTGCAGATGAACCATCTTAAGTATTATCTCTACAGCGCTGCATACACGTTCTGCCTCCTTGCATGGAACATTTGGGCACATTTTCATCTCTCTTTGCTCGGCTGAGCATCACAAACGGGGCTTTCTGTGTGGTGAGTGATGATGCCCTCAGGACCTGTTGAGGGCTGTGTGGTGGTTTCCCGCTTGCTAACTGCTCCCCAGCCTCTGCTCCTGTGAGGTGTTGGGGTCTGCGTGCCCAGCAGTGTCCTTCCCGCCCGGCGCTGGTCCCGCACCCCCTTCCTTCTCCTGACTGGCAGCAGCTTGGGAACCCCCACGGAGCATGGGTTCTCCCTGAAATGGGCCGGGGGGCTCACAATGAGGAGGTGAAGCCCTGGCCTGGTAGTAAAATGCTTGAGCTGGGCTGCCTGGGGGCTCACAGACCTTGTACTTCTGCTGCTTGGCTGTGGTGTGGGAG
>NW_028020139.1:0-11084 GCF_054177405.1 Leptonychotes weddellii
GCCCCCCCGCCCCCCACCCCCCTTTCGGCCCGGTCGCCTCCCGGAGCACCGAGCCCGGCACCCGGAGCCCTGGCCGCCATGAAGCAGCTGTGCGTGTGCGCCGCCGCCTCCTCCGCGGTAGGGCCAGGGGAGGGGGCGCGGGGGCGGGCGGGGCTCGGGCCCTTACTCTCCCCTCCCCACTCCGCCCCTCCCCGCCCCTGGCCGCTCCCGGCCTGGACCCCCGTCCCAGACCCGGGAAGGACCCGGAGTGAGGGGGTCGCGGGGCAAGGGGGCAGAGGTTGGGGGATGGGTGGGACATTTGGGGAGACATGGGACGTTCTGGGAGGCAGTTTTGAGAACAGATGGGAACACTGGAAAATTTAGAGGACATATGGAGGGACAGTTTTGGGGAATAGTTTTGGATGGGTTCGTTTGAGGGGACAATTTGGACTATATTTTGAGGGATCATTTTTCGGGAAAATATACTGACATTTGGAGAACAATTTCAGAGAATATTCAAGGGATTTTTTTGGAAGGACATTTTTAGGACAGATGTTGGGGTCATTTAGGGGGATGGTTTTGGAGAAACTTAAGGAATTTGAATATGACATTTTGGAATGCATTACATGCTAAGTAAGGTTTTTTGGGGAACAGATCTTGGAACATTTGGGGGACAATTGTGGCATCTTGGGGTCCGTTTAAGAAGGATGAATGACAGAGGACAGTTCTGAAGGACATTTAAAGGGACCCTTTTAGGGGCTCCTATGGGAAGATCTTGGAGGTGGGGTGATGTTGGAAAGGGGGTTTTCACTAAAGGACCGGCTGGGTGCTGATCTGGGGGAAATTTAATAGGATGATGCTGGTAGTGGGTGTAGGATGGACCTGGGGGCAGATGCTGGGGGATGCAGACTGGGGGGATGCTGTCTCAGACCCCCTCCCCAGGACTACCTCCCCCTGCAGCTGTGGCTCAGCCCCACTGACCTTGGCTCCTGCCCGCCCTGCGGCCCCTGCCCCATCCCGAAGCCGGCAGCCAGAGGCAGGCGCCAGGCAAGTGCCCAGGGGCAGGTGGAGAAGCCTGGAGCTCCGGCCAGGGGGGGCTGGGAGGGGGCAGTGATCGCCTGGCCCCACGACCCTCTGGGTGTGCCCTGCAGAGCCAGGAGTGGGGCAAAAGTGATGAGCGGCTGCTGCAGGCCGTGGAGAGCAACGACGTGGCGCGGGTGGCCGCCCTCATCACCCGCAAGGGGCTGGTGCCCACGAAGCTGGACCCCGAGGGCAAGTCCGCGTGAGTGCCCACGCCCTGGGAGGTGTGAGGGACGAGGCGCGGCCATCCTGCAGCTGATCCCCAATCTCTGACCTCCAGATTCCACCTGGCTGCCATGAGGGGAGCAACCAGCTGCCTAGAGGTGATGCTGGCTCATGGCGCCAACGTCATGAGCACGGATGGGGCAGGTACTACCTGCCGGGCCTGGGGGAGGGACGAGGAACTCAGACCAGGTGCCCAGCCTGGGGTCCAGTGGGGCCCTGCTCCGTGGCTTCGGTGACCTGGGGAAAAAGGGGGAGTTCCTTTCAGTGCTCCCAGGAAGGCACAGGGACATGTCTGGCTGCAGTGCCCAAGGAAAAAGACTCTAGCTGGCACCAATCAGGGTCAGTCGACAGCTTGTGGTCAGGGAGTGGCCAGGACTCAGGTAGTGGTTAAGTCAGAGGAAGTAGCTGGAACAGAGGAGTACCTGAGCTTGAGAAGTATCTGGCGACAGGAGACTAGCAAGTAGAGGTTAGGGGGTAGTATCTCAGGTATGTTGAGTAGCTGGAGCTCTGGGAGTAGCTGGGACAAAAGGAGAATCTGGGTGTATGACTTGACTAGGGCCCTGAGGGAATATCTGAGATAGACTGCACGGCCAAAGGGGATAGTTGGAGCTCAGGAGGTAACTAGGCGTGGGGCATAGCCATGTCTGAAGCTTTGGGGCAACGTAGGAGACAGAGCAGCCGGGATGTGTGGAGCAGCTGAGGGTTTGTAGAGTATCAAAGATGACGGGGAAAGAGTTAGCCCGTGGAATAGCAAGGGTTTACAGACTGGCGGAAACATATAGGACAGCTGGATTCTGAGGGGCAGTGGCGTTGAGCATATAGAGTAGCTGGGGACGTGGGGAGTCACTGGGGCAGGAGGGCTTGAGGAGTGCGTGGGAGTGGAGTGTAGGCTGGGATGCAGACTAGCTGGAGCTTGGAGAGTCTCTGGCCACGGAGTAGCATGGTTTGGAGAAGTACCTGGGGTTTGGGAACTTACTGGACGCGGGGAAGCTCATTACAAATAGTTGACACAGGTTTGGGGAGTGACCAGAAGCTCCTTGAGTCTGTGGAGCCCAAGCAGACACTCCGTGCCTTTCAGGTTACAATGCCCTCCACCTGGCCGCCAAGTATGGGCACCCACAGTGCTTGAAGCAACTGCTACAGGTCATTTACTGTCTTGCATCAGATACTCCCTCAACCCTAGATGCTTCCTTCCTCTGGCTCCTCCCTCCCTCCCAAGTTCTAGAAATCCCCAAGCCCCTAGATACTCCCTGAATCCTAGATATGTCTTAACCTCTTTGACTCCTGAGCCCCAGCTACTCCCTGGACAACCAGCTACTCCCTGAGCATCTGGATACTTCCCACACCCAAGATACACGCCCAGTACCAGATTATCACCTGAGTCCCAGCTTCTCCCCAAACCCTAGGTAGTTCTTAGGCACAGTCACTCTCAGAGCTCCCACCCAGCCCCTAAACCCTCAGCTTCTCCCAAGCTCCCAGCGATTTCCACTTTCTCACCAATTTTCATAAAAGCCAAGTCACTTGGGGGCCCATGAGGAGATGGGGGAGGGAAGAAGTGCTAAGTCTAGGAGCCTGAACTCTGGCACAGCCTAAGAAGGGGCAGTTCCTAGAGAACCTCCAGTGACCCGCACCCCTCCCCCCACAGGCGTCCTGCGTGGTGGATATTGTGGACAGCAGTGGGTGGACGGCCCTGCATCATGCAGGTGGGTGCAGCCCAGCCTCGCCCTGCCCACCATGACCCAGAGGGTGCGAGCCTGGGGATTCTTCTACCTGGGGCCCTGGGGACCTACCATGAACCTTCTGCTTCCTTCCTCCTCCTTCCTCACCGAGTTCCTGCTGTGTGCCAGGCCCTGGGGCTCAGCATTAATATTCAGCAACCCTTTGAGCCACAGACAGTCACCCCACTGGACAGGAAAGGTGATTGAGGCTCGCCCACAAGAAAGTAGGGAAGACCCAGGCTGCCTGACTCCAAAGCACAGCCTGATGTTTGCCAGGCCTGGGTGACAACCGTGGTGACAGTCTTGGGGTGGGGGGTGACCAGAGTACAATTTCCTTTGACCAAATCCTAGGGGATCTCAGGAAGACCAAAGGTCCAGGCATCCTTAAAAATCATTAAATCTAAACTCTTTCATGAGGGAGGGGAAAGGACGCACCTGCCAGAACCAGATCTCAGCCCAGCATCTGTCCACCATGCCTGTGAGATTGGGGAATGACTTTCACTAATGACTCAAGAAACGTCTTGACCTTTTGGGAACACGGAATACATTTGTGTTTGCTTTGGGGTTTTTTTTTTTTTTTTTAAAGATTTTATTTATTTATTTGAGAAAGAGAGAATGAGAGACAGAGAGTATGAGAGGGAGGAGGGTCAGAGGGAGAAGCAGACTCCCCGCCGAGCAGGGAGCCCGATGCGGGACTCGATCCCGGGACTCCAGGATCACGACCTGAGCCGAAGGCAGTCGCTTAACCAACTGAGCCACCCAGGCGCCCCTGCTTTGGGGTTTTAATCACTGGTTAAGACTTCCCTGCAGTTGGAGTATGCTGCCACCTAATGGTAGTGATGCCTTTGGTCACACTGGAAGCGCACTAGGTTTTTTCATTCAATAAATATCTGAGTTCCTGCTATGTGTGTCAGGCTCTGTTCTAAGCATGGGGATTACAGCAGAAAACAAAATGCCATACCCCCTCAGGCACACAGCAGGTCATCATATAGAGCTTGTTGACTTTTCCAGGGACCCCCCCTAGCATGAAACGCTTCCTCCTTTCTTTACAGCTCTGGACATGTACACTGTCTCCCACTTCCTTGACCTTACCATGCTCTCCCCCACTTCACAGCCCTTGCCTACTAAGAAGACTCTACCCTCCCCCTTTCACCTTCAAAACTCAGAACTCAGACCCAACCCCAAGAAGCCTGCCTAGTCTCAGCTGACTGTCTGATCCATCCAGCAAACATTAACACTCTGTATGAGGTTTGGTGCGTGGCAGGTACACAATGCTAGTTAAATCAAAGAGAGGAAATACATAAACATTAGTCAAAAGTTCCACCTTAAGAGGGAGCCATGATGGAATGTGGAAAGAGCTTGGGACAGCGGGTTAGCAAACCTAATCATAGCTCTGTCTCTGACCCTACTGGCTCACCATGGACCTGGCTGGACCTCAGTTTCCTCATCTGTAACGTGGGAGTCATACCTTTGCCATTGCCCTCCCAGGGAAGGTGGGAACTTCTCATGAAATAAGGAATAAGAATCACCGCAGGCAGAAAGCCCCCAGAAAATATCTAAACCTTGCCCTACCTACCCTCCCTCTTTTTTCCAGCGGCCGGCGGCTGCCTCTCCTGCTCAGAAGTGCTTTGCTCCTTCAAGGCACATCTGAATCCCCGAGATCGGGTGAGCCTCTGGGATCTTTTGGGGAAGATGATGTATTTGAGGTACACCGTCACCAAGTGGCAGCATCCCAGGCACCCTTTAAAAAGTGTGAGAAGGTCTGGAGTGAAGTTAAGGGGCACTCATATAGGCTTCCCTACCTCCCAAGATCTGCCTCTCACCTTTTGTCTCATCTTTCCCCTAATTCCCACCAGTCAGGTACAACACCCCTTCTCATAGCGGCTCAGATGTGTCACACAGATTTGTGCCGCCTTCTCCTGCAGCAGGGGGCAGCTGCAAATGACCAGGACCTGCAGGGCAGGTGAGTATCTCCCCTCCCAGTTAGTCCATTGTACGCCGTGTGACCTTGGGCAAGTCTCTTAACTTCTGTGGGTGGGGGATCTAGCTGACCCTCCCCACCCACCCACCCAGCCTGGGTGTTGAGGAGGGCTTGGGGGTGTGCGAATGTCCTTGTTTCCTCAGTAGCCCCCTCTCCTAGTAGGACAGCCCTGATGCTGGCCTGTGAGGGGGCCAGCCCCGAAACAGTGGAGGTGCTGCTGCAGGGTGGGGCCCGGCCAGACATCACTGACGCACTGGGCCAGGATGCTGCTCACTACGGTGCCCTAGCAGGAGACAAACTCATCCTGCACCTCCTGCAGGAGGCAGCCCAGCGCCCCTCACCACCCAGTGGTATGCAAGCCCCTCCTACGCAACTTCAGGCACCCCCCCATCTCCTTCCCAGCAGTTTCTTGTCACCCCTTTCCCTGCTGTAGGTAGTTTCAAGGTATCTCTATTGGCTGCATTACGGGAGGTTTCATGTTTCCCCTGATGCTACTCAGAACAGTTTCAAGGAGCCCCAGAGCTTTTAGATTAATCTAGGGATCCACTCTGCTTTCCTGGGCCATCCTTATCCTTGGATCTTTGCCTTTCCTAAGAATTGGCACCCCTACTTGCACCATCCCGGAGGTGCCACTGTCCTCCCCTTTTGAGAGTTCCAAGGGCGCTCCTATTAAGCATCTGCAAAAGTAGCTGAGTCCTACTTTCAAAGTCCTGATTCTTGGGGAATTGGGAGCCCACCCCAGCCATAAGTCCCCTCACTAGTGTCCTTCCTAGGGCTGGGAATGGAGCCCCTAAAACAGAGTGCCTGACCCTGCTTCCCTCTCTTCCCTGCCCTCCTAGAGGATGACTCAGGCGAGGCATCATCTCAGGTATGGATCTCTAAGCAGTGAATGAGTCCCCTCCCCCTGCACACACCGCCCCCCCCCCATTGCCCCAAGCTTTATGGGAAGAGAAGGAGGAGATGGACTTCTGTCCCAGGGTTATGACCTAGGAAGACCTGTTTGGGATGAATGCCACCTTCAGGGTATGCTGCCACCAAGCGACAGCAGCACCCACAGCATAACTCTCAGGACTGGGTGAGAACACTGCGGGGATGGGGCCAAACCATGGGGCTGGGGTGGGCTGGTAGAGGGAACTGAGTTTGGTGAGGGCTGGTGTAGGTCAGGGAAGAAGGCAGGTCTGGCCTGTTTCTCTCTCCCGGCCCTACAGCATCTCAGCTCCACAGGGAAAGGGAACTTGTAGACAATCTGGTCTAGTACCACGTACCAAGGCACAGAGAGGGGCAGAGAGTGAAGCATAAGATCTGGAACTCTCAGGAAGTATGGCCCCTTCTATGCTGGGATCAGTGAGGACCAGGGAGAGCCAGGGACTTGCTCAGGGTCACACAGGAAGTGAGGGCCAGTTTGGGGCTGATGACAGCGGGGCTGGGCTGGCATATTTGGGTGGGAGGCTGGCATATCCCCCATGTGCCCCTGTCACCCCTTCCCTCAGAACTCTGTGTCCAGCCATGAAAAGCGAGGGGCTCCCAAGAAGCGGAAAGCACCTCAGCCCCCTGCCAGCATCCCCGTGCCGGTGAGAGATGCCCCGGCCAGGCCATGGCGGGGAGGAACAGGGGCAGGCAGGAGGGGAGGAAGCTCTGGCTCAGGTAGTGGAGGGGACAGCCCGTGGGCCTCACGTGAAGGTGGTGGGTCCCTGCGGCGGGGGGAACAGGATGACCAAGATGCCTACGAGGAGATCACGCGGCTGCGACAGGAGAGGGGTCGCCTGCTGCAGAAGATCCGGGGCCTAGAGCAGCACCAGGAACAGAGGAAGCAGGAGGTGAGGGGCCACAGCGATATGGGCCTAAGACTAAGCCCGGGGTGGGGTGCAGTTTTGCGGGGAAGACTCCCCTTGCCTCTCCTAGCTCCCGCCTCCCTCTCTCCACCCGCGCTTATTCTGCTCCAGCCACACGGGCCTCCATGCTGTTCCCCCAGTGTTCCAGGCCTTGTCCTGCCCCTGGGCCTTTGCATGTGCTGTGCCCTCTGCTTGGAACACTCTTCCCCAGATGCTCCTGTGGCTCCCTCCCTCTTTTCCTTTAGGTCTTTGCTCAGAAACCACTTGCCAAAGACACCTCCCTTGCCTACCTTATTTAAAATTGTCACAGCTCCCACTCACTTCCCAGTTCCCTTTATTTTTATTCGAAGCACTTAGTGCTATTGGGCATGCCATGTATTTTATTCACGTTCACCCATTTGACTGTAAGCCCACGAGGATAGGCATGGTTGACCATGACTGGCTCACAGGATTCACCTGATGTTTATTGGAAGAACGGGTATTTGAGTGAGCCAGTGAATGAGTGGCCCCAAAACAGGGTCTGACACTCAATAAATCCTTAGTGATGAGTCAGGGGGCAGAGCAGGGTGCTGGGTGCGCAGTAGGTGCGCAACCACTGTCTGTGGTGGGGATGGGGGGCTACTACGGAGGTGGGGTGGGGACGACCCCCGACCCAGATTCAAGCCCTGTCCCCCCTTCTTCCCACCAGCTGCCAGAGGCAGAGGCCAGCTCCCTCCACAGCCTGGAGAGACAGGTAGGCGGCAGGTGCGGAGATAGCCAGCCCCTCAGCCGCCCGTGTTTCCTCCCGGAGGCTGGCCGAGCCCCATCCCCCCACCCCCCACCACCCCCCCGCTGCCGCCCTCCTTCCAGGTGCAAGAGCTGCAGCAGCTGCTGGCTGAGAAGCAGGAGGAGAAGGAGAGCCTGGGACGGGAAGTGGAGAGTCTGCAGAGCAGGCTGTCCCTGCTGGAGGTGGGCGGGGGCGGAGCCTGGGGCGGGGGCGGAGCCTTGCGGGCAGGGGCGGGGCCTCGCGCGCGCTGTGGTTACGGGACAGCCACACCAGTGTTAGGTACAGACTCTCCCACGCGAACACACAACAGTCAAACCTACAAACGCACCGTCACAGACAACACACCCACACACGTACGTGCACAGTGGACACGTCTCCAAACACGGAGCCGGGACACACACAGATGAGCAGCCGCGCTCACGCACGCGTGGTCTTGCACGTTAAACGGGTGAGCACAGCAAGCCTACTCCCACATGCACGCCAGAAATACTGGCGCCCACACAACAGACGCTCCTCCGTCCCACGCGGACGACACACCCACAAACCCATGCACACGCACAAGTATTTCCCCCAATACGTGATTACACAAACATCCGTGGGCACCTGGTGCTCACGCGCACAGACCCACCTATATCCACAAGCACGGCCAAAGCAATCACACACACAACAGACTAAAACACAAGCACAAAATCACACACGGTCACAGGAACTCACACGGGAGGGGTGGGGGGCCACGCGACACCCCCGTGCTCACCACAGACCCCTGAACCCTGAGCTCTCCGTACTCACATGCAGACACCCTCAGCCCGACGTGACCCCAGTGCAGGATCCCAGACATAACCCTGTGAGGACACAGCCCCGCATCCCTCTCTCCGTGACCCACACACACAGGCCGCACATACACCCCCAGGCATCGGGTTACGGTCACACATTCGCGCAGTGGCTGGGCTGTTCCCTGCCCTTCCGGGGAGCCCAGCACAGCCCCACAGCACACAGGTGGCACTCAGCAAACACTGTGGCCCAGACGCGGCCAGTCTGATGCTCCTGGGGAGCGATGGGGACACGTGGATTCCCCTGTCCTCTCTAGATTCTTGGGGGCAGGTTTGGGGCTGGGAAGGGGGTAATACTGGTGCCGGACCCTGTCCCCCCCCAGAATGAGCGGGAGAATACCAGCTATGATGTGGCCACTCTGCAGGATGAGGAGGGAGAACTGTCTGACTTTCCAGGTGAGCTCCCACCTCCGTCCTCCCTCCATGCACCCCTGTCCACCTTGTCCCTGGGGCCCCTGGAAATGGAGCCTTGACCCACAGGCATGGAGAGAGTTTGAAGCTGGGAGGGAGGTCGGCCCCCACCCATTATTCATTCCACCTGCTTGCCTTGGGGGCTCTGACCCCCTGCTCCAGACCCCTAGTTCCCATCCCCTGTGGCCCAGGACACCCGGGGCTGACTCTGTGCGCCCACCAGGGGCCGAGGCTCTGCTCTCCAAACGGCTAAGCCCCTCAGCCCAGGAGCTCTTGGCCTCACTGCAGGAGCAGGTGGCTGCACTCACCAGACAAAACCAGGAGCTGATGGAGAAGGTCCAGGTGGGGAAACTGAGGCCCTGGAGGGTGGGATGGGGACAAGTCTGAGGACCTGAGGGATTGTTCCCCGGGGAGGGGTCAGGGTGGGCACACGGCTGAGTCTGTGGGCAGGGAAGGTGGCAGTGCCACTCTGAGCCCCCATGGCCACAAGCTCCCGCCAGCTCCCCACTACCTCCCAGATCCTGGAGAGCTTCGAGAAGGACGAGATGGAGGTGAACGGGTCAGCCGAGGTCATCCCTCTGGCCCTCTATGACTCTCTTCGGGCTGAGTTCGACCAGCTCTGCAGGCAGCATGCGGAGGCTCTGCAGGCACTGGAGCGACAGGAAACGTGGGGCGCCCCTGGGGAAGAGGAGGCAGCCGCTGGGGAGGGCAGGGGCATGGGAGGCAAGACCACCAGGAACGGGCCAACGAAAATGGAGCTTGACGGTGCCACGGCTCTGGGATCCAAAGTGAATGGAGCTGAGACCACAGACGAGGAGGCTACAGGCCTGGAAACTGTGGAAGCAGCTTCTGTGGGGGCTGAGGCCACAGAGACAAAATCCACGGGGGCCGAGGCCACAGAGACAAAACCCACGGGGGCCGAGGCCACAGAAACAAAACCCACGGGGGCCGAGGCCCCAGAACCCGAGGCTCTGGAAGAGGGAGGAAATCCAGAGGCAAAGGCCACGGGAGCCAAGGCCACAAAGCTGAAAGCAGAGGAACGGGAAATGAGGGCCAGCGGAGCAGGCGGCGTGGAGGCCGTGCCTGCAGGCACAGAGACCACACATGTGGAGGCCACATTGGTGGGGGCTGCAGTCCCGAGGGCCTCCCCGGACCCGGTTCTCCACCCTGGTGCTGCGGAGGCCTCCGAACAGCTGCAGGCAGAGCTGGAGACCCGGATTCGCGGCTTGGAGGAGGCACTCCGGCAACGGGAGCGGGAGGCGGCCGCCGAGCTGGAGGCGGCCCACGGCAAGTGCCAGGCCGCTGAGGCCGAGGCTGGCCTGCTCCGGGAGCGGATGCGCCAGGCTGAGGGCGGCGGAGCCGCTGGGGGCGGTGACATGGTCCAGCTGCGGGCCGCCCTGGAGCAGGCCCGGGAGGACCTCGGAGTCCGGGACGCCCGCCTCCGGGAGCTGGAGGCGGCCTCAGCCCGGCTGGACGAGGCCCGGGCTGGCCGGCTGCTGGCCGAGGAGGAGGCCCGGGGCCTGCGGGCAGAGCTGGAGCAGCGGGAGGAGGTGCGGCTGGAGCAGAGCCGGGAGCTGCAGGTGCTGCGGGAGCAGCTGGCCACGGCCACGGCCGCCGGGGAGCGGCAGCAGGCTGTGGCCGCCGAGCTGGGCCGAGCACGGGATGCAGCTGAGGCCCGAGCGGCTGAGCTGTCCGCGGCCTGCGAGGAGGCCCGGCGGGGCCTGGCGGAGCTGCGCGAGGCTTCCGAGGCCCTGCGTCAGTCGGCGGTGCCGGCCTCTGAGCACCGCCGGCTGCAGGAGGAGGCCCTTGAGTTGCGGGGCCGGGCGGCCAGCCTGGAGCGGGAGGTGGTGGCCACGGGCAAGGAGGCCGCCCGGCTGCGGGCCGAGCTGGAGCGGGAGCGTGTGGGGGGCGTGGCCAGCCTGGAGCACGAGCGCATCGTGGGCGCCTTGCAGGCTGACGTGGCCCGGCTGGAGGGGCAGCTGGAGGAGCTGGGGCGACGGCATGAGAAGACCAGCGCCGAGGTCTTCCAGGTGAGCGTAGCCAGGCCCCCGGCCAGCACAGCCCGGTCCCAGCCCAACCAGCAGCCACTTGGCGGCCCGACCCACAGCCAGGGTTCCAGTCCTGTAGACACCTGAGCCTGTTAGCGTTTCTGGGTGGATGGCTGACCCTGAAACTGTTCTGAGCTCTGGACATCTCAACTTGTGTTATCTTTTCTTAAAAACCTTTGGCCATTTTGACCCCATCATCTTTCTTTTTCTTTTC
>NW_028020140.1:0-683 GCF_054177405.1 Leptonychotes weddellii
CTCGAAACCTGCTGTGGAAGAAAGAGCAGGGGATTCTAGCTTAAGTTTCAAGACAGGCTGTCAAAACTGATCAAATCCACCATATAATTGCTCAGCACTTTGCTGTACATTGCCTGGGTTAAAAGAGCATGTGTGTAGTTTCTCTCAACTCAAATTGTTTCAAAAGGGCAAAAATACTCTTGAGTTAACTTTTAATGGTAAAGGAGCAGAAGAAACCAGGAAATGGAACATTCCATATATTATCCCCTTTTTAGAAAATTCCTGAATTTAAGTTCATTCATATTCTCTATGAAACCACTTTCAAAAAAGAATTTCTATAGTGATGATCATTTTTTTTCATCATTAGTGTGACTAATATGTGGAGAAACTATTAATTGCTAGTCCCCTTTTAGATAAATTTATATTCATCTCCTTCCCCTTAATGTTGTGATGGTCTTTCCTCTCACTTCCAAGCTCCCTTACTAGGCAAACAAGACGCAGTATCTTTAGAAAGCACTGCACACACGCATGCGCACACAGAGTCTACAAGCAAGAGGTGAATAGAAAGACAATCCATAGCACAATGATTCCTTCCTTTGCATCACTGCCTGTTTATCATTAATTTAGCTCTGGTTTCTTTTTTGGTTCTGACTACTTTGATTGACACATATTTCTATAGTGAGTCTTTTGTAGAGCTACTGGGT
>NW_028020141.1:0-683 GCF_054177405.1 Leptonychotes weddellii
AACTTTTTCCTAAACTCCCTAATGACAATAGCAAAACAAAGATTTTAGTCTCT
This sequence comes from Leptonychotes weddellii, assembly GCF_054177405.1. Classification (NCBI taxonomy): domain Eukaryota; kingdom Metazoa; phylum Chordata; class Mammalia; order Carnivora; family Phocidae; genus Leptonychotes; species Leptonychotes weddellii. The sequence goes on from NW_028020141.1 coordinate 54, forward strand.
CTTTATTTCTAAAAATATCTTATTGTGTTAAGATAACCAACCTTGTATTTGCCATTTACAATCACCATATACCACCATTTACTATCAACATCATTTCAAAAAAGATTCTTAATTTCAACACCAAGAAAATGACATATCTTTTTTTTTACAAAGGGCAGTCCTTTCATTGAATAAATTTAGTTTAATGAAAAACTCCCTCACATTGTCCTTGTTTTTCTGTATACACTGAGGCCCATTCAACAATCCCTGTCAGGGGTCTGACCAAGAGTCTCCCAGATTTGTTCTCACCAGTTTTATGATGGCCTCACTCCCTGTCTTTGTGGAGGGACCACAAACAATGTCATGAAACTGATGAGAAGACCCAGTTCTACTACAAACGGAAGAGGACTCTGTAGACAAGGATCCATTAAGTGTTAAAAGTGGCAACTGGAGGGGCGCCTGAGTGGCTCAGTTGGTTAAGCAACTGCCTTCGGCTCAGGTCATGATCCTGGAGTCCCGGGATCGAGTCCCGCATCGGGCTCCCTGCTCGGCGGGGAGTCTGCTTCTCCCTCTGATCCTCCCCCTCTCATGCTTTCTGTCTCCCATTCTCTCTCAGATAAATAAATAAAATCTTTAAAAAAAAAAAAAAAA
>NW_028020142.1:0-683 GCF_054177405.1 Leptonychotes weddellii
TTCTCCATTATAAACTGGCATTAGTTATTTTCTATCTAATAAACAGTTGCTGTAGAACATTTGCCAAATACATAAAGGTATAAAGAAAAACATTTAAATGACACAAACATCAACCACTTATTTAACTAGTCTTCTTCTGTTGGACATTAAAGTTGTTTCTTCTTTCTTACTATCAGAAATAAAACTACCTTGAACAGCCTTGCACATAAATTCATGATGTACATCGTTTCCTTAGAATAAGATCCTGAAAGAATTGCTGGGTCAAAGGGTGTGAACGCTTTTCATGCTTCTGATACACATTACCAAAGTGCCTTATGGAAGGCATTTCCAATTCGTATTTCCAGAGTGCTAATCTCCCCAACTACCAACTCATACTGGTAATACTCTTCCCCTAAAACTTAGCCTGTTTAATGTGAAAGTGTCCTATCTTTGTGGTTCAGATTATTAGTGAGGTAGATCCTTCTTTTGCTTATGGTTACTGTAGTTTTTGTTTTGTTACCTGTACCTTTTTCAAAATCAGAATATTTCTGTTTTGAACTGCTTTGAGAGCTTTCTTTATATCTGTATATATTAACAATTTACAAGTCACGGTTGGAAGAGTTGTGAGAATTTTCAAGTTTTAATCTAGCTGTTTCTGGCCTTACACTGTGACTGTTTACAAACCTAGCACCCTTTGCCGCCAC
>NW_028020143.1:0-683 GCF_054177405.1 Leptonychotes weddellii
TTAGACAACTCTAAAACAAGGCCTGGCCATTCTTCATCAAAGGCAAAATTAATATATTCTAAGAAGAATTTATCATTGATTCTTCTAAAATACTGAGAAACTGAAAACCTTAACTGTCACACACATCAGACAAATTGCACAAGATTCTGGTTGGTCAGTATTTCCTTATTTTAAGAAATGTTAACTAAGTCACCATTGATAGAGTTTTCCACATTCTTCCTTTATGCTACCACCATTGCTGTGGGATGACTGCACTTCATTCCCTGTAAATTGAAATGTTACGTTTTTATTGGATTTGAGGAATTTTTAGAGGCATGAAGGTAGAGGACTAGTTTGAAAATAAGGAGATTCTTTGCCAGTGTATTAACTTGTGCTATGAGAATAAGTGAAACATGTCCTTTCCTCACTGTTTCATGTAGAGCAGGGTTGGAAAAATCTTTCTGTAAAGGGCCAGAGAATAAATATTTTAGGTTTTGCAGGTCAGGTGAGTCTATTGCAACTACTCAGCTGTGCCCTTCTAGCGTGAAAGTGAATGGGCAGGACTGTGTTTCAATAAAACTTTATTTATGGACAGTGAGTGTCACAGTAGCGTCAAACACACCCTTTCCTTCAGAATATAGCTGGTCTTCAAATTCAGATATTCTTGCCATTCCTCACTAATGTGACAAAATTTAAAAATGCAC
>NW_028020144.1:0-683 GCF_054177405.1 Leptonychotes weddellii
ATTCATTGTTCCACTGGGTGAATTCTGTGGAGTTGTCGCTGTTGACACTTAAATCTGAGAGAAAAGCAAAATGTTAGGGGCGTTGGTTTCCAGCGATTGTTAAGGGTGGGGAAAATATAAACGTGATTTTCGAATTTTATTCCCTATCCCTAGATTACCTGAAAAGGATAATTTATGACCCCATGTTAGAGGCTGGAGTGAGTACAGAATATTCCAGGTTGGTTGTTGGGTTAACTACCTGAGACCACGGTTAAGGATCATTTGCCTGCCTAACCTAGCAAGCTACTTTGGGATCACTTTAAACTTAAATCTCTTAACCTGTTTAAATCTCAATTTCTTAATTTGTAAAATAGGAATAATTTTGCCCACCTCTCTGGGATGTTGAAGTTTAAATTAGATAATTAGATAAATAGCCTTATTTTCTTTTAGAAAAAAAAGTACTTTAGGAATTCTAAAGTGAAGAGTGAGTTCATGCTCTCTACAGTGCTTGTGAATCTAGTGAGCGCAGCTTCAACTGTTCAGACTGCCCGCAGATAATCATTTTCTACACCTTATCCAATCTAGTTTTGCTTACAATCACTAAAGAGGGAGAGAAGTACCAAGGAATGAAATGCACCTCTTTACAAATGCTTGACTCAGGTCTACTTACTCTTACTTGTACAATGCGCCCATCATTTTTACAC
>NW_028020145.1:0-683 GCF_054177405.1 Leptonychotes weddellii
ATATTATTGGCACCCAAAACAATGGCCCAAATGCAAGATAACAAGTATTTAGTGCAACCCAAAGCATACCTCCTACATATACGGCTGCGTATGTTGGGAGATTTTGTCATTTATATGGGAACTTACCTGACCTTGCTCAAGTTTAAATTCTAACAGTTAAAAAGGCAACAGTGTTTACAAGTGGTAGAATTTGTGCTTTCTTTTATGGATGCCCATTTTACAAGCCAAACCTGTTTCCCACGTCGGAGTGAGTGCCAATGAGACAGATGACTGACACAAGTGGAAGTGCGCCCCTCGGCATTAACGCCCTGCGTCGTGGTGAACAGCTGTGATCTCAGGGGAACGCACGTGCTCGGGGTCCCAGCGTCCACAGTAGTATGCGATACCGACATTACAACAGGATATTTCACTTGATAAAGTCAACACTGCCCCAGGCATTTCCCTCTTAGGACCCCGACTCCTGCTGAGGGGCTGCCTCCCCCACTCAGAGTTGACCAAAGTGACACAAGGTTTCCAAAGGGGGGGGAGAGCTGCAGGGGAGGGCCACCAGAGGTCAAGATGCCTCATCACCACCATGCACCACCCAGGGAAGCTCATCGACAAAAACATCATGTTTCTGAATGAATGTGGGGGCTTAGGTGTAGTAGTAACACAATGGAGAAACATTTTCTTTTTTTGAGAGT
>NW_028020146.1:0-683 GCF_054177405.1 Leptonychotes weddellii
AGGGCGCCTGGGTGGCTCAGTTGGTTAAGCGACTGCCTTCGGCTCAGGTCATGATCCTGGAGTCCCAGGATCGAGTCCCGCATCGGGCTCCCTGCTCGGCAGGGAGTCTGCTTCTCCCTCTGACCCTCCTCCCTCTCGTGCTCTCTGTCTCTCATTCTCTCTGTCTCAAATAAATAAATAAATAAAATCTTTAAAAAAATAAAAAATAAAAAAAAATAAAGTGGACGAGAGAGGTGGAACAGGTCAGAGTCCGAGCGAGGTTTGAAGATACTATATTGCTTCGTTTGAAGATGGCGGAAGGGAGACCACAAGCCACAGAAAGCATGGATCTCTGCAGAAGGTAAGGAAAAGGATTTTCCTCCTGAACCTCCAGAAGGAACAAAAAGCTTTAATTTTAACCTAGTGAGACCCATTTTGAGCTTCTGAGCTGCGGTACTAAGATAATAAATTTGTGTTTTTTAAGCCACTAAATTAGTGGTAATTTGTTACCGCAGCAGTCAAAAACCAGTACAAGGAAGTAGGAAGGTAGAATACCATGTGCAGGGCTGTTGCTGAAACATTGATGCCTTTTAAAATAGAATAAAAGTGCTGTTGCTTAATCTTTAATGCATTTGAATTGCTTAATCCTCCCTTAAATGCGTTTGAATTTCGAACATCCAGTACACATGGCCTCACCTTTGACC
>NW_028020147.1:0-683 GCF_054177405.1 Leptonychotes weddellii
TAGCTCTAACCTCATATCTATCAAAAGTAAAGTGGGAGCTGTAACAGTACCCACCTAAAAAGTTTGTGGGGAAGATTAAATGAGAAAGTGCCTATTAAGTGCCTGGGTAGCACCTCCCAGAGTTACATACTCACTAAGAATAGAATCTATAAAGGGTACAGAGCTACTACCTATACTGATTTGTCCCATAGAGCTTTGTAATTTAGGCTGGTTTATATTTTTTCCTTTTTTACTGTATCAGATTTTGTCATTAAAATATACTTCATTCATAAAACTAACCATGTACTCTCCCACATTTGGAATAATCAAAATAATATTGGAATTATCTGATATTAACGCTTAAAGAAAGTTCTGCTATGAACTTGTTTTATCCTGGTGTCAGTGGTCTTTCCTTCGTAATTGTTTTATTTTTTTCACTTCTCAGGTCAGCTAGCGAGAAAAATATCCATTCCTAAGCTTTTAAAATGTGTTGCCATAGAGTGATTCCAGTATCTATTTACAAGTGTTTTATTTTTTCATATGTACCTGTGGCTATTCGTTCCTTTTCCTGATACGACCTACTTGTGTTCTGTTTCTTTTTTTCTTATTTGAGTGTGAAAGAGATTTATATGTTTTATTTCACTTTTCAAGGTAAAAACTTTCTATTATTTTTTGTTGTTTATATTCCATTTGATTCAGCTTTC
>NW_028020148.1:0-683 GCF_054177405.1 Leptonychotes weddellii
GTACCCCTTCGGATCCCTACTTTTGTATCTTTGGGGTAAATACCCAGTAGTGCAATTGTTGGATCGTATGGCAGCTCTATTTTCAACTTTTTGAGGAACCTCCATACTGTTTTCCAGAGTGGCTGCACCAGCTTGCATTCCCACCAACAGTGTAGGAGGGATAAATGGAACTGTTTTTTATAATTTCCTTTACAGTTCGTTTGTTGTTCATATATAGAAACACAGTTGATTTTTGTGTGTTGACTTTGTATCCTGCTACTTTGCTGAATTCATTTATAGAAGAAAAATTTTTTTATTTTTTAAAGATTTATTTATTTTAGAAAGAGAGAGAGAGAGAGTGCACATGAGTCAGGGGAGGGGCAGAGGGAGAGAATCTTTCAAGCAGACTCTCCACTGAGCCAGAAGCCCCATGTGGGGCTCGATCCCATGACCCATGAGACAATGACCTGAGCTGAAATCAAGAGTCAGACACTCAACCAACGGCACCACCTAGGCGCCCCTAGAAAAATCTTAAGTTAAACTTTTCATAATTGTAGATTCATATGTAGTTGTAAGAAATAATACTGAGAGGTCCCCTGTGTTCCTTATCTAGTTTTTCCTAATGGTGACATCTTGTAGAACTATTGTACAACATCACAACCAGGATATTGACATTGATACAATCTAGACCCAGAGCATTTCCA
>NW_028020149.1:0-683 GCF_054177405.1 Leptonychotes weddellii
TTTCTTTCATCGATATTTTATACTTTTTAGAGTACAGATCTTTCACCTGCTTCATTAAGTTTATTCCTGGGTATTTATTCATTTTGGTGCAATTATAAATGGAATTATTTTCTTAATTTCTCTTTCTACTACTTTGTTATTGGTGTATAGAAATGCAATATTTTATATTAACTTTGTATCCTGCAACTTCACTGAATTCATTTATTACTTCCAATAGTTTTTTGGTGGAGTCTTACTATTTTCTCTCTACAGTATCATGCCATCTGCATATAGTGACAGTTTAACTTCTTCCTTACCTATTTGGATTCCTTTTATTTCTTTTTCTTGTCTGGCTGCTGTGCCTAGGACTTCCACTACTATGTTGAATAAAAGTGGGGAGAGGGCACATCCTTGTCTTGTTCCTGGCCTTAGTGGAAGACCTCTCAGTTTGTCACCACTAAGTATGATGTTAGCTGCAGGTTTGTTACATATGGCCTTTATTATGGTGAGATATGTTCCCTCTAAACCCACTTTGTTGAGAGATTTTATCATGAATGGATGTGGAATTGTGTCCAATGCCTTTTCTGCATCTACTGAGATGATCATATGATTTTTATCCTTTGTTTTGTTCATGTGGTGTATCACATTGACTGATTTGCAGATACTGAAACATTCTTGCATCTCCAGAATAAAAATGATTTTTT
>NW_028020150.1:0-1000 GCF_054177405.1 Leptonychotes weddellii
GTTGAGCACTTTTGCATGTGTCTGTTGGCCATTTAGATGTCTTCTTTGGAAAAATGTCTGTTCATGTCTTCTGCCCATGTCTTGATTGGATTCTTTGTTCTTTGGGTGTTGCATTTGATAAGTTCTTTATAGATTTTGTATACTAGCCCTTTATCTGATATGTCATTTGCAAATACCTTCTCCCACTCTGTCCGTTGTCTTTTGGTTTTGTTGACTGATTCTTTTGCTGTGCAAAAGCTTTTTTTTTTTTTAATTTTTTTATTGTTATGTTAATCCCCATACATTACATCATTAGTTTTAGATGTAGCGTTCCATGATTCATTGCTTGTGCATAACACCCAGTGCTCCATGTAGAACGTGCCCTGTGCAAAAGCTTTTTATCTTGATGAAGTCCCAATAGTTCATTTTTGCTCTTGCTTCCCTTGCCTTTGGTAATGTTTCTAGGAAGAAGTTGCTGCGGCTGAGGTTGAAGAGGTTGCCGCCTGTGTTCTCCTTTAGGATTTTGATGGGCTCCGGTCTCACATTTAGGTCTTTCAACCATTTGGAGTCTATTTTTGTGTGTGGTGTAAGGAAATGGTCCAGTTTCATTCTTCTGCATGTGGCTGTCCAATTTCCCCAACGCCATTTGTTGAAGAGACTGTCTTTTTTCCATTGGACATTCTTTCCTGCTTTGTCAAAGATTAGTTGACCATAGAGTTGAGGGTCCATTTCTGGGCTCTGTATTCTGTTCCATTGATCTATGTGTCTGTTTTTGTGCCAGTACCATACTGTCTTGATGATGACAGCTTTGTAATAGAGCTGGAAGTCCAGAACTGTGATGCCGCCAGCTTTGCTTTTCTTTTTCAACATTCCTCTGGCTATTCAGGGTCTTTTCTGGTTCCATACAAATTTTAGGATTATTTGTTCCATTTCTTTGAAAAAAGTGGATGGTATTTTGATGGGGTTTGCATTGAATGTATAGATTGCTTTAGGTAGCACTGACATTTTCACAATATTTGTT
>NW_028020151.1:0-11084 GCF_054177405.1 Leptonychotes weddellii
AAACTGGTGCAGCCACTCTGGAAAACAGTATGGAGGTTCCTCAAAAAGTTGAAAACAGAGCTACCCTACGACCCAGCAATTGCACTACTGGGTGTTTACCCCAAAGATACAAATGTAGTGATCTGAAGGGGCACCTGCACCCCAATGTTTATAGCAGCAATGTCCACAATAGCCAAACTATGGAAAGAGCCTAGATGTCCATCAACAGATGAGTGGATGAAGAAGATGTGGTATATATATATACAATGGAATATTACACAGCCATCAAAAAAAAAGAAATCTTGCCTTTTGCAACAATGTGGATGGAACTAGAGGGTGTTATTCTTAGCAAAATAAGTCAATCAGAGAAATAGAAGTATCATATGATCTCACTGATATGAGGAATTTGAGAAACAAGACAGAGGATCATAGGGGAAGGGAGGAAAAAATGAAACAAGACGAAACCAGAGCGGGAGACAAACTGTAAGAAACTCTTAATCTCAGGGAACAAACTGAGGGTTGCTGGAGTGGAGTGGGAGGGGAGGGATGGGGTGGCTGGGTGATGGACACTGGGGAGGGTAAGTACTATGGTGAACACTGTGAATTGTGTAAGACTGATGATTCACAGAGCTGTACCCCTGAAACAAATAATACATTATATGTTAATTTAAAAAAATTAAAATTAAAAAAAAAAGACTTCAACATTCAGCAACAGTGAAGAAGAAATCATGACATTCCCAAATAAACAAGGACTGGGAAAATCTGCCATATAAGAAATATTAACAGAGAAGTCATTCATGTGTAATGAGAATACATTAGATGATAACTCGAGTCCATTAGAATAAAGAAAACTATGTGGGGCGCCTGGGTGGCTCAGTCGTTAAGCGTCTGCCTTCGGCTCAGGTCATGATCCCAGGGTTCTGGGATCAAGCCCCGCATTGGGCTCCCTGCTCGGCGGGAGGCCTGCTTCTCCCTCTCCCACACCCCCTGCTTGTGTTCCCTCTCTCGCTGTGTCTCTCTCTGTCAAATAAATAAATAAAATCTTTAAAAAAAAAAAAAAAAAGAATAAAGAAAACTATGTAGGTAAAAGTTACTACACAGGTGAATATACAAAAGGCACTATAAGTGTGTTTTTTGTATTTATTTTTCTCCTATGATTTCAAGAAAACTGCATAAAGCAGTAATTAGAAATCTCACACAATGTATAAACATGTGATTTAGATAATAACAGCACAAAGCAGAAGGGGATAGAACTATAGAGGAGGAAAATTTTAGAATATTCTTGAAATTAAGTTGATTCATCTGACCAAGACTGTCATAGTTAAGATGTTAAAGGTAATCAACAAGGTAACCACTAATAGAAAACAATGAATCATGGATCACTATATTAAAAAATAATGATGTATGGTGACTAACATAATAAAATAAAAAAAAATGTAGTAAAGGCACAAGGTAATTATGATGGTACACTAGGAAATATTAATTCAACAAAAAAGTAATAGTGAAGTAGAAAAACAAAAAGGACTTATTACATACTGAAAAGAAAGGTCTAAATGGAAGACATACATGCTACTTATCAGTAAGCACATTAAATGTTAGTAGCTAAAAACTTAAAAGACAGAGACTGGCAGAATGGATTAAGAAAAAAAACAAAACATCCAATTGTATCCTGTCTGCTAGACATACTTTACATTTAAAGACACAATAGCTTGAAAGTAAGACTGGTGAAAAATATACTATGTAAGCAGTAACTGACAAAGCCCTGCACTGTCTATAGTAGGACTAGAGAAAATAGATTTTAAGACAAAAATAGGAGAGAATAAGGACATTTTATAATGGTAAAAGTGCCAATACATGAAGATGATATAACAATGATAAACACACACACCTAAAATAGAAATACATGAAGCAAAAACTGACAGAATTAAAAAGAGAATTCAACAATAACAGTTGGCGATTTTAAAGCCCCACTTTTATAATGGATAGAACTACTAAATAGAAGACCAATACAGGAAAAGCCGCTTAAACAATACTATATCAACTAGACCAAGACAGATACAAAGATATCTACAAGAACCCTCAGGCCAACACTTGCCGCATACACATTCTTAAGTACATACAGAACACTCTCCAGTATAGATTATACATTAGGCCACAAAATAAGTCTCAATACATATTAAAGGTTAAAATTATATAAAGTATCTCCTATGACCAAAATAAAATGAAACAAGGAATCAATGAGAAGGAAAACTGGAAGTTAAAAAATACGTGAAAATGAAACAACACACTCTAAAGAAACTCCCCAAAGATCGAAGAATACTAACAAGGGAATTACAAAACACTTTGAGACAAATGAAAATGAAAACACAACATATACTAAAACTCATGAGATACAGCTAATGCAGTGCTTATAGGGAAATTTATAGCTGTAAAACCTACATTTAAAAAGATCTCAATTCAATAACCTAATCGTACACCTTAAGGAACTAGAAAAAGTGTGAACTAAACCCAAAACTAGCAGAAGGAAAGAAATAATAAAGATTAGAGCAAACAAAAAACAACAAAATAAAGAACAGAAAAACAATAGATAGAATCAACAAAACAAAGTTGGTTCTTTGAAAAATCAACAGAATTGATGAACCTTTAGGTAGACCAAGAAAAAACAACACTCAAATATACTAAAATAAGAAATAAAAGTGGGGGACATTACTACTGACATTTCAGAGACAGAAAGAAAAAAATATCAGAGAGTACTATAAACAACTATACACCAACAAATTAGATAACCCAGAAGAAAGGACAAATTCCTGGAAACATACAAACTATTAAAGTTGACTTAAAAAGAAATAGAAAATCTGAACAGATCCATAGAGGGAGACTCAATTAGTAATTAAAAACCTCCCAATAAAGAAAAGCTTAGGACCAGACAGCTTCACTGACAAATTCTACCAAACGTTTAAGAAGAATTAATACAAATCCTTCTCTAACTCTTCCAAAAAAATAGAAAAGAGAACACTTCTTATTCTAGTTACTTTGAACTAAAGCCAAAGAAATCACAAGAGGACTAAAGATCAATATCCCTTATGAATACAGATGCAAAACTCAACAAAATACTAGCAAACAGAATAGCAGTATATTAAAATGATTATACACCATGACCAAGTAGGATTTATCCCAGGAATGTGAAGGTGGCTCACCAAATGAAACTCCATCTATGTAACATACTACAGTAATAGAATGAAGGAAATAAACCACATGATGTTCTCGGTTGATACAGAAAAAGCATTTGACAAAATCCAATACCCTTTCATGATAAAAACAACAACAACAACAACACTCAAACTAGGAATAAAAGGGAACTTCCTCAACACAATAAAAAGCACTTATGGGGTACTTATGGGGTACCTGGCTGGCTCAGTCAGTAGAGCATGCGACTCTTGATCTCAGGGTTGTGAGTTTAAGAGCCCCATGCTGGGGGTAGAGTTTACTGGGGAAAAAAAAGTGCTTATGATAAACCCATACTAACATCATACACAATGCTAAGAGACAGGATGTTTTCCTCCAAAAATAACAAAATATGACAAGGATGCCTGCTGTAACCAATTCTGTGTATTATACTGGAAGTTCTAGCCCAAGCAAATAGGCAAGAAAAAGAAAGACATCAAAATTGGAAAGGGAAAACATATCTTGTATACATGTACATATGTCTTGAACGTTAAGAGCAGCACTATTCACAACAGTCAAAAGACAGAAACAATCCAAATGTCCATCAGTCGGTGAATGGATAAACACAATGCGGTATAGCCTTACAATGAAACGTGGAAAAGATGATGCTAAGTGAAAGAAACAGTCACAAAGTCCACATATTATACAATTTCATTTATTTGAAATGTGCAAACTAGGCCCATCTATAGTGACAAAGTTAGTGGTTGCTTTTGGCCTGGGTGGGGTATGTTGGGATTAGGGGGCTGATAGCTAATGGTACAGAGTTTTTTTGGGTTTTGTTTTTTTAGGTGATGAAAATATTCTAAAATTGATTGTAGTGATGACTGTACAACACTGAACTGTATACTTTAAATGTATGAATTGTATGGTATGTGAATTATATCTTCATAAAACTAAAAAAAAGGACACTAAAAATAGCATTATTCAGATTTTCTTATATCTATTAAAGAAATTGAATTTATAGCCTGGGTGGCTCAGTCATTAAACGTCTGCCTTTGGCTTAGGTCATGATCCCAGGGTCCTGGGATCGAGCCCCGCAACGGGCTCCCTGCTCAGCGGGAAGCCTGCTTCTCCCTCTCCCACTCCCCCTGCTTGTGTTCCCTCTCTCACTGTGTCTCTCTCTGTCAAATAAATAAATAAAATCTTTAAAAAAAAATTGAATTTACAATTAAAAACCAGCTACAAAGAAACCCCAAAGCCAGGTTGCTTTACTGGTATATTTTCCCAAACATTTAAGTAAGAATAACAGCAATCTTAAACTCTTCCAGAGAACAGAAAATGAAGACTCACTTCCCAACTCATTTTATGAGAGCATAATATTGATGCTAAAACCTGACCGAGACATTACATGAAAGGAAAAGTTCAGGCCAATTATCTCTCCACTAATGCACATTCAAAAATACTAAATATTAACAAATTGAATCCAGGGTGCCTGGGTGGCTCAGTCGTTAAGCCTCTGCCTTCGGCTCAGGTCACGATCCCAGGTCCTGGCATCGAGTCCCACATCGGGCTCCCTGCTCGGCAGGAAGCCTGCTTTTCCTTCTCTCACTCCCCCTGCTTGTGTTCCTGCTCTTGCTATCTCTGTCTCTGTCAAATAAATAAAATCTAAAAAAAAAAAAAATTTGAATCCAGAGACATATTAAAGGATAGTATTTTATGACCAGGTGGGAATTATCTCAGGAATCTAAGATTAAACATTGATAAATAGGTCAACATAATTCACCCCTTTAATAGAATTAAAGAAGAAAATTATATTATCTCACTAGATGTAGAAAAAGCATTTCACAAAGTATAATATCTATGTATGATTAAAAACTCTGAGGAAACCAAAAACAGAACTTCCTTATTCTAACAAACAGTGTGTCTAAAAATCTTATAGTTAAATCCAAACTCAATGGTGAAATATTGAGTACTTTCTCCTTCAGGTGAGGTATAAGAAAAGGATTTCTATTATCATCACTTGTATTCAACCTTGTACTAGAAAGACAAGAATAAGGCTTAAAAAGAAATTAACTATATAAAGATTGAAAAGGAATAAGTAAAAATGTCTTTATTTGCAAAAGACATGATTGTGCATATTTAACACCCAAAAGGATCTACAGGGGCATCTGGGGGGCATTGGACCCTTGGTTTCAGCTCAGGTTGTGATCTCATGGTTGTGAGATCGAGCCCTGAGTTAGGCTCAGAAGGAGTCTACTTGAGATTCTCTCTCTCCCTCTCCCCCTCTGCCTCTCCTGCTCTCTCTCTGTCTCTAAAATAAATAAATAAGTCTTTTTTTAAAAACCCCAAAGAATCTACAAATAAATTACTGGAATAAGTGAATTTAACAAAATGGCTTGATATAAGATCAGTATTAAAAAATCCACTGTATTTTAATAAACACAATAAATTAGAAAATGAAATGTAAAAAACAGTATTATTTATAGTAGCATCAAAATAGGGAGGCCTGGGTGGCTCAGTTGGTTGAACGTCCAACTCTTGATTTAGATATCTCAGGGTCGTGAGATTAAGCCCCACGTCAGGCTTCGTGCTCAGCACAGAGTCTGCTTATGATTCTCTTTCTCCCTCTCCCTCTACCCCTCCCCCAGCTCATCCGCATGTGTGCTCTCTCTCTCAATAAATAAAATCTTAAAAAATACTAAAACAAAATAAATCAAATACATAGGAATAAATTCTTTTTTTTTTTTAAGATTTTATTTATTTATTTGACAGAGACACAGCTAGAGAGGGAACACAAGCAGGGGGAGCGGGAGAGGGAGAAGTAGGCTTCCCGCTGAGCAGAGAGCCCGACGTGGGGCTCGATCCCAGGTCCCTGGGATCATGACCTGAGCCAAAGGCAGACACTTAACAACTGAGCCACCCAGGCACCCCATAGGAATAAATTCTAATGAAACATGTCAAAGACTTCACCTCTACTTTGAAAAACTACCCAACCAGATTTTCTGTGGAAACATGAATTTCTATGAAAACACAAAGGACTTAAATTAGCCAATGAATTTTTTTGAAGAAGTAAAACTTTAAGACCTTACACTACCGTATTTCATGACTTACTGTAATGCAATAGTAATTATGACAGTGAAGTACTAGGAAAAAGGTAACTGCAAAAAACAGTTGCAACATACACATCTGGCAAATGACTTGTATTGATAACATAGAAAAAACTGACTAATCAATAATAAAAAAGCAAAGAATCTAAGAGAACTGAGCAGGTACTTTACATAAAAGAATATCTCCATGGCCAAAACACAAATAATGGTACGGAAATTATTATTTATTACAGAAAAGCAGACTATTAATTTCAACGAGAGACCACTTAACAGCCACCAGGATGACTAAGATCAAAAAGTCTGACTGTAACAAGTGTTGGTGAGAATTGTTACAGCCAGAACACTGGTAGTGTAAATTGGTTCAAGCACTTTAGAAAGCTAATTGTGGGATTTTTTAAAGCTGAACATACGTTTATTCTATGAATCAGCCATTCTATCTCTAGGTATAACCAAGAGAAATGAAGATATACCAAGAGACACAAAGGAATGTTCACAGCAGCTTTATTCGTAATAGTTCTCAAATGGTAAAAGTGAAAAACTCACCAATATGAGAATAAATCATCATACAGCCATATAATGAAATACTCCTCAGCAATAAAAAGGAAGTAGTGAAACACAGCAAGACTGATGATCTCAACAATGTTATGTACAGAGAAGCAAGCCAGACCTCCCCTTCCCCTAAAAAAGAGTACAGATTATATGATTCCATTTATATGATGTTCAAAAATGAAGTCATTTTTTTCCCTGACATGTGAGGTTAGAATAGTAGTTGTCTGCAGAGCAGAACAGTAGTTATCTAGAAATTGGAAGGAGGGAAACTTCAGGGGTGATGAAAGTGTTCTTCATCTTAATCTGAGTGGTAAATTACATCTGTACATATGTGTATATATGTAAAAATCCACTCATATTTAAGAGTGCACTTCACTAGTATTAAAACTGTAGCTCAGTTAAAGAAATAAATAAAAGGAAAAAAATAAAGAGTGCATACAAGAGAAAAATTAACAATATTTTATAGTTAATAATTTAGGAAGGTAGGAACATGTCTATTACATTATCCCTTTGTATCTTTCCATAAGTTAAAAATTTCCCAAAATGTCACTGGCAAAAATGAAAGAACCTGGTCTAGCAAACAATGTCCAAAGACAAATGATGAAACAGGGAAATACAGGTCACACATCAGAAAAAGGATTAATTCTTTAATAATTAAAAAACCATTAAAATTAGCAAAAAGGCGGAAGGCTGATTATGTGCGTGTGCGCACACACACACACATGACTTAGAAATATACTAAATTGTGCACAATCTCAGCTCTCATATGCTTCTGGAACAGGGATCATCATCATTCTGTCATTGTGATAAGAAAAACTCGAGTCATCTTGACTCTTACTTCACCCCTTTCACAGTTTTCACATTCTGTTCGTACTTCCAGATTAAAAACAAAACTGCTTTTATTGCGTGAGTTTCTTCCCCATGTTCTGTGTCAGAACTCAGATGAAACCAAACCCTTAACGATGGCATCCAAGGACTTCTAGTGTTATACGACTTTTGTCTGATGCAAAATGCATATACTGAGGTTGTTAGGGTGGGCCCTAACCCAATCTGACTAGTGTCCTTTTAAGAAGAAATCTGGACACAGATATGTACAGAGGGAGGATGGTGTGAAGACACAGGGAAAAAGCCCTCCATAAGCAAAGAAAAGAGGCCTGGAACAGATTCTTCCCTCACAGCCCTCAGAAGGAACCAACTGTGTCCATTCCCTGATTTTGGATTTTCAGCCTTCACACTCTGAGAAAATAAAATTGTTGTGTAAGTCACTTAGTCTGTGGTACTTTATTATAGCACCCCTAGCAAACTAATATACCTAGTCTGGTTCCAACATCTATCTTGATCTCTCTCTCTTATTATTCTCTAAGAGAAATTCCAAAGTGTAATATGCAAAGATTTTTACTGGACCTTGGATGCTTTGTTTAGGCCTTTGTGTTGTTCCCTCAAAATGCAGTAACCTCCCTCTACTCTGCACCAATTAAAATCCCATTCTTCAGGACTGACACAATCCTTTTCAACTATCCACCTTTGACCAACTAAGCCTACAACATCAATCTGTCCTTTCCGTGACAAATTACAAAACCTGATGCTGATTCAACTCAAATGATCAATTAATCAGCTAATTCCCTTAATTATAATTTGTTTCCCATGTATGAAGAAGAAATCTCCACATTATTCCCAGCACCTCCTATGTATTATCTTCTCCAAGTGGATTGTGCTTGCCCACAAGAAGTTTAGTCCTTCTTACAAGCATACAAACAGTATGGAGATGATCCGGTCTTAAAGAGGAGGAGGTTAATTGACAACATTTTAGAAAATGCATAGACAGGGGCGTCAGGAAAACTTCCTCTTGGAGAGTCCTTCATTCAGAAGAACAGGCCTTTTTGTCATGCGCAGAACAAGTATGCACAGGTTTCTAGGACAAAAGATAGAAACCGCTTGGGCTCTGCCTTGTGAGAAATGAGGTGTTTTTCCGAGAAGAATAGAAACCCAAATTCTTTCAGTGGCCCAGTTCCATATAGAGAGGAAATAATCTTTTATTCAAAAACAGTGTAATGAGCAATCTCAACTAGAGAAGCTGAGGGCTTACAATGGAGCCTATGAAAATGAACCCATGGCAGTTCCTGACCTTGAAGATAATGGTCTAACTGGACAGACATATACATTATCAGGTGACTTCTGTCAATCTATCAAGTAAAGTCGGGGCTATACAGATTTGGAAGAGGGGAAATTAGCCCAGAGGCAGACAAGGGGAAAGAAAAGAGTAGTTTCCTGAATGAGGCAACCAAAGCTGACTCGTGACAGGTCAAAAGTAAAGAGCCAGACCTCACATCCATTACAACGGTCATTATCAGAAAACAGCAAGTGTTGGCCAGGGTGTGAAGTGACTGGAATCCCTGCGCACTGCTGGTGGGAATGTAAAATGGTGCACCTACTGTGGAACGGAATGGTGGCTCCTCAAAAAATTAAACGTATAATTACTACATGATCTAGCAATTCCACTTCTGGGTATATATATCCATTAGACTGGCAGTGTCTCGAAGAGGTATCTGTATACCTATGTTCATAGCAGCATTATTTGCAATAACCAAAAGCTGGAGGCAACTGAAGTGTCTATAACCTGATGAAGGGATAAATAAAATGTGGTATATACACACAATGCCATATTATTCAGCCTTACAAAGGAAGGAAATTCTGATACATGCTACAACATGCATGAACTTTGAGGACTTTATATTAAGTGAAATAAGCCAGTCACAAAAAGACAAATACTATATGATTCCACGTATATGAGTAGAGAAATTAACAGAAAGTAGAATTTGCCAGAGACTGACTGGTGGGAGGAATGAAGAGTGGTTGTTTCATGGGTATAGAGCTCTGGTTCTGCAAGATGAAGAGTTCTGGAGATTGGGTGCTACAGCAGTATGAATGTACTTAACATTACTGAACAGTACAGTTAAAAAAATGGCTAAGATGATAAATTTTGTTATCTGGATTTTACAATTAAAAATAAATGAAAACAAAGAAAAAGAAAGTAAACAGCCCCAGCTGTCTTAGTTGTACAGGATACCATAGCCTGGGTGGCTTAAATGGTAGACATTTCTTTCCTCACAGTTCTAGAGGCCAGAAGTCCAAGATCAGAGTATCAGCATGGGTGGGTTCTGGTGACATTCTCTTCTTGGCCTACAGATGGCCACTTCTTGCTCTGTCCTCACATGGCCTTTGCCTGGTGCCCGTGTATGGTGAGACAGAGAGACAGATCTCTCTCTCTCTCTTCCTTTTCTTAAAAGACCATTAATCCTATTAGATTAGTATCCCACCTTTATGACTTCACTTAACTTCATTCCCTCCTAAAAGCTCTATTTCTAAATACAGTCACACTGCGGCTTAGGGATTCAACATATGAATTTGTGGGGGAAACATAATTCAATTCATAGCATCAGGTGAACAGAATGAGGATGTGGTTCTAAAGGTCAATCCAGAGAAGACAATGAGAAGATGATATGATGTAGTCAGGAAGAGGAGGATATGTTTAAAAAACTAAATGAGGTTTGGTTTTGCTGTACAATAAAATTACATAGTAAATTTTTTAATGTCATATTCCCCACTAGATTGTGAACACTATTTGGAAAGAAAAACATCTGTATTGTTTAACCTTTAAGCATAGCACATGTCACTTCCTTGGAACATCTTGGCTGCTCAATAAATAGTTGTCAAATAAGTCAGAGCACCACCAGCCCTACAAGAAATATTGAAAAGGGTCCTCTAAGCAAAGAAAAAGCCTAAAAGTAACATAGACCAGAAAGGAACACAGACAATATACAGTAACAGTCACCTTACAGGCAATACAATGGCACTAAATTCATACCTTTCAATAGTTACCAGGAATGTAAATGGGCTAAATGCCCCAATCAAAAGACACAGGGTATCAGATTGGATTAAAAAACAAGACCCATCGATATGTGTCTGCAAGAGACTCATTTTAGACCCAAAGACACCCCCAGATTGAAAGCGAGGGGTGGAAAACAATTTACCAGGCTAATGGACATCAAAAGAAAGCTGGGGTGGCAATCCTCATATGAGACAAATTAGATTTTAAACCAAAGACTGTAATAAGAGACGAGGAAGGACACCAAATCATACTTAAAGGGTCTACCCAACAAGAAGATCTAACAATTGTAAATATCTATGCCCCTAATATGGGAGCAGCCACTTATATAAGCCAATTAATACCAAAATCAAAGAAACACATAGACAATAATACAATAATAGTGGGGGACTTTAACA
>NW_028020152.1:0-683 GCF_054177405.1 Leptonychotes weddellii
ATAATGTAATCATTGCGTCAGGGCGTAATAACAAAGGTGGGGGCAGGGCACTGTTATCGATGAAAAGACACCAAAGAAATATAACAACAAAATCTAATTCCCAATCCTTGATTGGATCCTGGAGCAAGTAAAACCAAAAAGGATATTTTGGGCACCACTGGGGAAATACGAATTTGACCTAATTACTAGGGAGAGAAAGAAAATATGGCAAAATGTGGATAATTGGTAAACGCAGTGCGGGCATATGGTGTTCACTGCACCATCTTTTCAACATTTCTGGAAGGTCTGAAAATTTTCTAAATAAAATAAAAATATTGAAAAAGTCAGAAGGCACAGGAAAATATCCATAATACGCTAAGTGGGGAAACAAAGTCTAAAAACCAGATTGACAGTATGACTCTACTACTTTTGTTTAAAGATACACCTCTGTGGGCCCAGGAGTAAAGACTGCAAGGATTTATAGAAAAATGTTGGTGGGGTGCCTGGGTGGCTCAGTCGTTAAGCGTCTGCCTTCAGCTCAGGTCATGGTCCCAGGGTCCTGGGATCGAGTCCCACATCGGGCTCCCTGCTCGGCGGGAAGCCTGCTTCTCCCTCTCCCACTCCCCCTGCTTGTGTTCCTGCTCTGGCTATCTCTCTCTCTCTGTCAAATAAATAAATAAATAAATCTTTAAAAAAAAAAAAAA
>NW_028020153.1:0-683 GCF_054177405.1 Leptonychotes weddellii
ACTGGGTGTTATGCACAAACAATGAATCATGGAACACTACATCTAAAACTAATGATGTAATGTATGGTGATTAACATAGCAATAAAAAATTAAAAAAAAAAAGAATGGTGGTTACCAGGGGCTGGGTGTGGGTTGGGGAAAATGTGAAGATATTGGTCAAAGGGTACAAATTTCCAGTTATAAGTTAACAGGCTTGGTTATCTAATGTACCCAGTGATGATTATAATGAGTAATACTGTATTATATACCTGATAGCTGCTAAGCGAGGAGATCTTAAATATTCTTATCATAAAAAAGAAATGGTAGTTATGTGATGGGATGGAGGTGTTAGCTAATGTTATGGTGGTAATCATTTTGCAATATATAAATGTATCAAATGTATCAAATAACCAATGTATTAAACTTACACAATGTTATATATCAATTATGTCTTGATAAAGCTGGAAAAAATAAAACATTGAGATGATAAAAAAGGATATTCCCAGAAGGAGAAGAGCTTGAGTTTGGTTTGGAGTGAAAAAGAGTGAAGGTGGGAGGGGCGGGAAGGACAGTGGCTCTGTTTTTTGTTGTGGTTAGGAGGTGAGGTGGAGAGAAGGTTCCAGAAGCAGCATGCTTTTTTGAACTTTCTTGCCAGAACCAAGGGAGGGAGTGCCCTGGCTTTCTTATAGGTTGGGCTAGATGTG
>NW_028020154.1:0-683 GCF_054177405.1 Leptonychotes weddellii
CTGTTCTAGAGAAAGCATTTGTTTGTTGACTGGACACCCAGGGATTTAATAATAATAATAATAATAATAATAATAATAATAATAAAGGTAAATAACTGTTTCCTAAAAACCCAGGTTTGCCATCCTCCTAAGCTGCCCTCGGAGTTTATGCAGAGAGCCACCTGCTCGTGGAGTCCTGTAGCCTCACACCCTGCGCCCCAGCGGACGGGCAACCAGCGAGGTGGGCTGGCGGGATGGCTCCTATGTGTTAATGCTAAAACACTCTGCCATCTGGACAAACGAGAGACATACACACTCCAAAAACGCTGCGTGCACTTCCTCCGGTGGCAGTGTGTAGGGAGGGAGGGAGAAGACACTTGTCCTCCCTCCTCAGGGTTGAAGAGACCACTCCCCTGGAGGCTCTGCTCCTTTTTCTACCAGTGCCTTAGTCTCACCCACTCAAGAAGAGGACGTGTGATCGTGAGCATATGTGTATGCGTGTTTATAAGAGTACGAAATGAAAAGGAACGGATAGTCAATTTTGGAAGTACAATGTAAAAATTCACCAAATCTGATTTCTTTACACATGGCTACTGTTCTGATTGATAGATCTTATTGTCTTCCCTCTTTAAAAAAGATTTTTCTTAATTTGGGACGCCTGGGTGGCTCAGTCTGTTGAGTGTCTGCCTTCGGCTCAGATCATG
>NW_028020155.1:0-683 GCF_054177405.1 Leptonychotes weddellii
GTGGCTTAAAACAATTGGCATTTATTTGCCCATGATTTTGTTCTGGGGTCTGGACTTAGGCACCAGTTCTTCTGTTTTATCTCCTGGTAGTTTGACTAGAGTCAGATAGTCCAAGAAAGCCTTATTCACATACCTGGCTATTAGGTGGGATTCCTACCTGGGTATTTTATTTCTCCTCAATGTGGACTTCCCAGCAGATTAGCTTAGGTGTTTAAAATAGTGGCAGCAACTTTCTAAGGGAATGAGAACAAAAACTGCAAGACCTCTTAAGCTAAATCTCGGCAGTCATATAATATCATAACTCCTGCATTTTAGAGAAAGTAAGTAACTGGGCTATTCCAGAATCAGGAATAAGGGGAATAGTCTCTACCTCATGATAGGAGGAGCTGAAAAGCAGTTGTAGCCATTTTAAAGTACCACAGGGATTAGTTAGGGGAGATGTCAAAGGAAGTACTTTTGAGCTGTGTCTTAAAAGATTTATATGGGGCGCCTGGGTGGCTCAGTTGGTTAAGCGACTGCCTTCGGCTCAGGTCATGATCCTGGAGTCCCGGGATCAAGTCCCACATCGGGCTCCCTGCTCAGCAGGGAGTCTGCTTCTCCCTCTGACCCTCCCCCCCTCTCATGTGCTCTCTCTCTCCTCTCATCCTCTCTCTCAAATAAATAAATAAAATCTTTAAAAAAAA
>NW_028020156.1:0-683 GCF_054177405.1 Leptonychotes weddellii
AAACCACAATAAGCTATCACTTCATACTAGTCAGAATAGCTAGCAACAAAAAGAAATAACAAGTGTTGGTGAGGATGTAGAAGAAAGGGAACCCTCATGCACTGTTGGTAGGAATGTAAATTGGTACAACCATTGTGGAGAACAGTATGGAGGCTCCTCAAAAATTAAAAATAGAAATACCATACAACCCAGTACTTCTACTAATAGGTATTTACCCAAAGAATATGAAAACCCTAATTCAAAAAGATATATGTACCCCTATGTTCACTGCAGCATTATTTACAATAGGCAAGATATGGAAGCAACCTAAGTGCCCTTCAATAAATTAATGGATAGAGAAGATATGCATATATATAAATTACTCAGCTATAAAAAAGAATTAGAGGGTCGCCTGGGTGGCTCAGTCGTTAAGCATCTGCCTTTGGCTCAGGTCATGATCCCAGGGTCCTGGGATCGAGCCCCGCGTCGGGCTCCCTGCTCAGCTGGAAGCCTGCTTCTCCCTCTCCCACTCCCCCTGCTTGTGTTCCCTCTCTCACTGTGTCTCTCTCTGTCAAATAAATAAATAAAATCTTAAAAAAAAAAAGAATGAGATCTTGCCATTTGCTACAACATGAATGGAGCTCGGGGATATTGTGCTAAGTGAAATAGGTCAGTCAGAGAAAGATAAATGCTGTATGATTTCA
>NW_028020157.1:0-683 GCF_054177405.1 Leptonychotes weddellii
GGATCAAGCCCCGCATCGGGCTCCCTGCTCTGTGGGAAGCCTGCTTCTCCCTCTCCCACTCCCCCTGCTTGTGTTCCCTATCTCGCTGTGTGTCTCTCTCTGTCAAATAAATAAATAAATTCTTAAAAAACATAAAATAAAAATAAAAATGAAAGTAGGATAATGTTATGAGAATTTTCTTATGGCACTCTCTTGGTCTATCCGCAGTATGTCCAGACAATCCAGAGCTGGCCAAGCAGAGCTGCTGCAAGTGAAACTGCTATGGTGTTCTGGTGGCAAAGTGCAGACTATGGATTGCAAATATTTAATCATTGTCCAATCATGTTGTTGGTGGAACTAAATAAAGTGTTTTCTATATCTTAGGACCACAGTAACCTTAATATGCTCAGTTATCACATAGTTAATGTGAAGAAATAATGCTTTGGATGATGTAGAATTAGGAACAAGATTAAGAAGGTAAGATTTGAATGTAGGTCTGTCTGACTTTGGATCTCTCATTCTTAAACACTATATGATATTCTTTCTCATTTTCAAGATCTCCAACTTCCGTTATTTAGGGATTAATGAGTGTCCTGGGACATTGGGAAGTCAGGAATTAGCATCTTTGAGGCAGGGACATGCTACCTTCTTATTTAGACCCAAAAAGGCATTTCAGACATATGCGGATGGGAAGCTGTTTCCCA
>NW_028020158.1:0-683 GCF_054177405.1 Leptonychotes weddellii
GGTGTGGGTCCTCACGAGGGCGTCTCAGCTACAAATCAGCCTCGGATGATCGGAACGCTCGGGGAAGTCCTTTTCTAGATGAGTCTTGCCAGTTCATAAACTCCTCCGTTCGGTGGGACACTCATTGAGCCATTGAGGACAAGGGGTCGTGCCTTGTTCATCCCCTTCCTTCCTAGAACAGAGCCTTCCATCTGGTGTCAAATGTTTGCTGAATTGAAGCACCAGATATTTGCAGATGAACCATCTTAAGTATTATCTCTACAGCGCTGCATACACGTTCTGCCTCCTTGCATGGAACATTTGGGCACATTTTCATCTCTCTTTGCTCGGCTGAGCATCACAAACGGGGCTTTCTGTGTGGTGAGTGATGATGCCCTCAGGACCTGTTGAGGGCTGTGTGGTGGTTTCCCGCTTGCTAACTGCTCCCCAGCCTCTGCTCCTGTGAGGTGTTGGGGTCTGCGTGCCCAGCAGTGTCCTTCCCGCCCGGCGCTGGTCCCGCGCCCCCTTCCTTCTCCTGACTGGCAGCAGCTTGGGAACCCCCACGGAGCATGGGTTCTCCCTGAAATGGGCCGGGGGGCTCACAATGAGGAGGTGAAGCCCTGGCCTGGTAGTAAAATGCTTGAGCTGGGCTGCCTGGGGGCTCACAGACCTTGTACTTCTGCTGCTTGGCTGTGGTGTGGGAG
>NW_028020159.1:0-683 GCF_054177405.1 Leptonychotes weddellii
CACGCGGTGGGGGGGAGGGGCGGGCGGTGTGACGCCGGCACGCGGTGGGGGGGGCGGCGGGGGGTGGGACGCAGGCGCCGTCAGCTCAGCGCGTGAGCGCCGTGGCACGTGGGTGTCCGTGCGCTCCCCGGGGCCTGGGGAAGTGCACCGGCCGCTCCTCCTTTGTCACTGTCGCTGTCAGTGCCAAGTGCTTCGTCCTTGGGGGCAGGGGGACAGCTGCACGGCGTGGCGTCTGCAGGACGTCTGCTGGGGCGGTGGTGATTCCCTGGAGCCATGCGCGCCCCAGGATGAGAGGGCCCTGTGCTGCTGCTGTGTCTGGAGCCAGGAAGGGGACCTCGGTGTGGCACCGCGTGCTGACCCTGTAAGGGGGACAGAAGTGACCTTACCCGTCCCCCCAGGGCAGTTACTGATGGCGCCGTCTGCACCCCAGCCTGCTAACCCAGAGTCTCCGCGTGTGCGGCGAGACCCCAGCCCTTCCCTTGCAGGGCGGGGAGGTGGGCAGTGCGGGGTCCAGCTTGGTTCGGAAGGGAAGTAAGCTGTCTCACCTCCCTCCCAGATGCCCCCTTGCGTTTGCTCATGTTGGTTGACACATCCAATCACCATTTTGTGATCAGAGACTGGAAAGAAAAATGCAGACCGTAAATTCCCTTTTTGAGCAGAATGCCCCTGAAACATAATTGGCA
>NW_028020160.1:0-683 GCF_054177405.1 Leptonychotes weddellii
GAAATTCAGAGGATATTATGGATAATTTTATGCTAATGAAAAATTGGGTAAAATGTACTAATTCCTAGAAAAATAAAACTTTTCAAAATAGTCCCCAGATAAGAGAAAAATCGAATAATTTAAAAAACATTAAATACATTCATTCTTAGTAAAAATTTTCCCAAAAACAAAACATGCTGCTTAGATGTCCTCCCTGGAAATTTCTACCATATGTTCAAGAAAAAATAATTTGAATATTGAGTAAACTATTACAGAGTGTTAAAAAAGAAGAAATACTCTCCTTGTGATGTTAGTATTACCTTTTATTATGGGACAGAGACAGCAAAAGAAAGTAAAATATTCAAGAACAAGGTTGAAATACTTAAAAAAAAAATATTGCCAAACTCAACCAAGGTTTTTACATCATGACTAAGTAGGACTTATTTTAAAAATGCAAGATTGCTTTGACGGTATTAGTTGTTAACCATATTAAGGTACTGAAGTAGAAAAATGTGTTTTGGTAGGACTTTGTTCTCAAAAGATATTATTGCTGGGCACTGCATTCAAGCTTGACAGTTCTTTTAGTTCTTTGAAAAATGTGATCTATCATTTTCTCACTTGCATTGTTTTTGACAAGAAATTTATCAACCTTATCTTGTTGGAATGTGTTTTTTGTCATTGTTGCTTTTAAGATTTTCTCTTTA
>NW_028020161.1:0-683 GCF_054177405.1 Leptonychotes weddellii
TGCTGGGATGATTCCCATTCTGCAAACAGGAGAACTGAGGCAGAGACCGGCTAAGCCACCTTGTAAAATGACAGAGCTGGGACCCGGAGCCAGACCATCCAACGCTCCCGGCCCCTGCCGCGTTCTTTCCTGCAGAGGTAGGTAAGAAGCAGAGCGCTTCTCCAAGAGCTCGGAGGTCACCTGGGCACACGTTCTCATCTTACAGATGAAGAAGCAGGCCCAGCAAGAGAAGGGGCCCTGCCCGAGATCCCACAGCCGAGACCCCAAAACCCTGGTCGGTGTACTTCCCAGAATCCTATACTGCCCTTCCCCAGCATCCAGTAGTGTTGCACGAAAGGGCCTGGAGTAAATCGTTAGCTCATTTGTGTTCAACGCGATGTGGACTCATGGACCATAACACAAGCTCGCTCCTGAGAGTCTCTCCCTTACCTGAAGCTCCCGAGACAGGGTCCCAGCCACCCCGAACACAGCCCGGCGCCCGGGGAAGAAGAGTCAGGAGCTGGCTTCTCTTCAGATGCAGCGCGGGGAAGGGTGGAGAGGGCTGCGAGCTCAGAGCCCTGGAGGAAGTATTGCTTCAAAGTCTGGACTGCCCCCTCTTCCCAGCGGGCTGCCAGGAGCACACACAAGCGAAGGAGATTCTGATTCACCGTTCTTCCTCAGGCACATTTCGATTTCTTTCAGAA
>NW_028020162.1:0-11083 GCF_054177405.1 Leptonychotes weddellii
GGGCTCCCTGCTCTGCAGGAAGCCTGCTTCTCCCTCTCACACTCCCCCTGCTTGTGTTCCCTCTCTTGCTATGTCTCTCTCTGTCAAATAAATAAATAAAATCTTTAAAAAAATAAAAATAAAAGTCTATAAATGGTATAAAAAAAGATAAATCACTATAAATGAAATAAGTCATTTTTCTGCTCTAAAGATGTACAAGCTTTCTTTGCAAACTGGGAAAATATCACTGGAATAACAACCTGACTGAAAAGCTCTAAGTACCTAGTAAAAAGGTAAGGAAGTAGCATACTTTAGAAAAAGCTCAGTATAAAAGCCTAGAGAAAATTTTTTTAAAAAAACTGATTCAAGGGGCTCCTGGGTGGCTCAGTCGTTTAAGCGGCTGCCTTCGGCTCAAGTCATGATCCCGGAATCCTGGGATCGAACCCCGCGTCGGGCTCCTGCTCCGCGGGGAGCCTGCTTCTCCCTCTCCCACTCCCCCTGCTTGTGTTCCTGCTCTCACTGTGTCTCTCTCTGTCAAATAAATAAAATCTTAAAAAAAAAACTGATTCTAAATGTACCCTTCAGATGATATGGATTCAAAAAATGAAAGCCTTCAGAAAACAAAAAAAAAGTAACCCCAAAACCTCTGTTAAATTTCAAAGCAACCAATCACTCTGAGCAGTCCCGTACAAAGGTGCAGTAAAACTGTTCTTCACCTTGGAGAGAGATCAGCCAATAAACATGTACTGAGTACAGTGGGCTTTAAGGTACAGAAAGGTTATCTCTCAGACATTTGCAAATCCCCAAATCTGGACATAAAATGATGGAACCTAATTTTGCTTATGCACTGTTGGGAAAAAGAGCAGAAAGTCCCCACATACTCTAGGTAAAGTTCTCATCTCACTAGGTAAGTGACTCACTCCTACACACAGGCTCCCTAGCATGAGAAATTCTAATCTGTGTCTAAACAAAACTATAAAAATTACTACCTCCTGGACATTCAGGTCTCAAACAGCTGAAACAAATAGCTCAACTGAGGAAAGATATCTTTACATACAAAATACCAGAATAGGAAGAATGGCATATACACAAAGAAACTATACCTCCTTCCTTTTCTTAACAAGTTTACAAACTAGTCAAGGAGACTAAACAATCAAGTAATGGTATAAAGTTGTCACTGAGTTTGGCAATAATAAAAAAAATAGCACCCATTTTGCATCAGGCCCTATAATAAGCACATTATAAACAATAGCTAATTTAATTCTGTGAAGACCCTAAGAGAGGCCTTGGAAAGTACATGCCTGAAGATCACAGAGTCAGAGTGGTGAGGGCAGAATTCACACTGTGTCACTCACTTTAAAATCCTCACTCTTAATCATTAAGCTACATTGCTTAATGACCTTTAAATGACCTTTAAAGTACATTGTCAATATTGGGATTAGAAAGCACACCGTGAGGAAAGACAGATAGGAGTTAAATGGTTCCCAAGATAAAACTGTCACAAGCATACACTGCAGCAGCAGCAGGGGGGGAGCCAAGGGAGAGGGAGAGAGAGCCTTAAGCAGACTCTGTGCACAACTGGCAGAGCCCGAGTGTGGGCTCAATCCCACGACCCTGAGATCATGATCTGGGCCAAAACCAAGAGTCACAGGCTCAACTGACTGTACCACCCAGGCACCCCAGTAGACAACAGGACTTCTAAACTTGTGTAAAATCTATAGGTAAGACTGATTAAACACCCATGTCCTAATGTCAAGTTTGGCCTTCATGTTAATCGAAAAAGACGTGAATTTAGAATTGTCTCTATAGCTAATATATTATAGAAAAACAGCAATTCAGAAAACACTAAAGGGTATCCTTTCCAAGGCTGAAAGGCAGGCTACACATGCAAATACTAAGAAAAATGGAAAAATCAAATCCATTAGAAACAAATTCAGGGGTGCCTGGGTGGCTCAGTTGGCTGGGTGTCTGCCTTCAGCTTGGGTCATGATCTCAGGGTCCTGAGACTGAGTTGCACATTGGGCTCCCTGCTCAGCAGGGAGTCTGCTTGTCCCTCTCCCTCTGCCCCCCACCCCACCCACACACACTCACACTCTGTCTCTCAAATAAATAAATAAAATCTTTTTTAAAAAACCTAAAAAACAACAACAACCAAAAAAAAATTCAGGGTTAAATCTCAAGCCCTTGGGTACCTCAAGCCCTGTTCCCTAAAAATTTATAAATTCAAACTTCTGAAATATAGTTTATGACAGTGTTTGAAAAGCAAATTAATAAATGATACGAGATTGAAGGAGACATGTTAAAATACCTCAAAAAACAATTATTAAGTAGAATCATTTGTTTTAGGTGAAACTGCACCCTGTATTTTTTTTTTTAAAGATTCTATTTATTTGACAGAGAGAGAGAGGGAGAGAGACAGAGTGCACAAGTAGGATAAGCAGCAAAGGAGAGGGAGAAGCAGGCCCCCCGCCGAGCAGGGAACCCGTTGGATGCAGGGCTCAATCCCAGGACCCTGGGATCACGAACTGAGACAAAGGCAGACGCTTAATGACTGAGCCACCCAGGCGCCCCTGCACCCTGTATTTTAAAATGTTTTGTGACATTTACAAATCATTTTTACCTATTATAATGCTATCACCCCAATGAACTTTACTACTTAATGTTTAGTAGTCTTTCTTGTACCTAGACTATTTAAACATATTCCTATTAAGTAGAGTAACCTTAATTAGTCATATTTTAGGTTTAACTAGGGGTAATAAAGGCCAGGCATATAATTCATGTGTTATTTGGAACTGTCCACAACAAATGAATATTTGACTATCAAAGGTGGTTTGGTAAAGAACCACCAACCTAGTTAACATAATGTATTTTTAAAATAAACAACACTTTTCCCCTCTGGATAGCAGTTTAGAATTCTAGCACATATGAATCAATATACTCCTATGAGATAGATTTCATAATTCCATTTTATGCATGAGGATGAAAAGACTACACTTGATCTTAGCCAAAAGGCCGAGAAGCGATAAGGATGAAAAGACTAAAAAAACTGAGTAACTTGCCCAAGATTCTCAGTCAATAAGAGGTAGGGTCAGAGTGTGAACTCAGGTCTTGGCTCCTGGACCTGCTGGATACTGTACCTTAATCAGAACACATGGGCCTATATTACCAGCTTACTTCCAACGCCACCTTATAGGATGTTATGAATAGTTTATAACATTTTAGTTATAAAAATCAGAAAGGCATGAAATTTAATTGTATAATATCATTAAGTTTTATACTACCCAAAAGAAGTGATTCACTGAAAAAGACAAAACCAATGGTACTGATGTTAACTGTGCTTTTATTTTAAAGTTAAAAAACTGGGGTGCCTGGATGGCTCAGTTGGTTGAGCATCAGACTTTTGGTTTCGGCTCAGGTCATCTCATGGGTCGTGAGATCGAGCCCCGCTTTGGGAGTCCCCTCAGAGTTTCTCTCCCTCTATCCCTCCCCCACTTACGCATGCTGCACAGATGCACACATCTCCTCTAAAATAAATAAATAAATCTTTTTAAAAAAATAAAAATAAAGTTAAAAAACTGTGTCACACTTTTTCCAGCTTTCTCCCTATACTTACTCTCAGAAGGTACTAAACCTAAGATTCTTTTCAAGGTAAAAAATTATTTTATAAAGAACAGTACTACTATTTCTGCCAGGTGATTCTTTTATGAAATCTCCAGCAAAATCACCATGAGAACAAACTAGTGGTGGCACTAGGAGGAAAAGGGAAAGAGAGAAGGAGGCAGGGAGAGGGGAAAGACTACATTTTAGTATTTAAAATCCAGCCAACTTCACCACTTGATAATCTCTTTCTAAAATTAGTAAATAAGACCAAACTATAACTTCAAAGGGAAATACTTTTCCTCTTATGTTAAAATAACATGCCAATGGCTACCAAGGAAGTATACTTTATTCATTTATGTACAGTCATCTTCATAGTGATTCCAATTATGAAATGTGTTGCAATAAAATGGAATGCATGATAGACACTTAAGGTCAGAGGCATTTTTACAAATTTTGTCAATCTGCAAATTTTATCTATCTTCTTACTTTGACATAAGGTGACCTCTAAAATATCACCAGCAGCTCATTATGTCATCTCAGTAATCCACTTATTATTGAAGTTGAAGCCTGTTTCCTCTCATCCTGTGCTCAGTGAATGGAGAACAGCTGTTTGTTTGGGTTTTGGTTTTTTTTTTTTGTATAGGATGGAGGCTTTAAAAACCTGCCAGCTCCTCAATTCTCCCTCCACCCACCCATAACTGCCAATATAATAAATTCTTTGCTCAACTCCATTTTTCTCAGAGTTAAAGGAGAGAGAATCAATTCTTGGGCATAAAAAGATCAAACTTGTAATCCCAAACCTACAAATACAATTCCAGGAAACTGAGCTGCAAAGCTCTAAAGAGCAATTACAATTATAAAAAACAGAATAAAAGCTAATAATTACTGAGGTTGTACGTACCATGTATCAGGCAATATGCCAGTGATGAAAGGCATTATCTCAGGTGATTGATCCTCAAAATAACTTCCTGAAGTAGATATTGTTATTCTCACTTTGCAGATGGAGAAATTAAGTCTCAAGCAAAGTAACGTATGCAAAAAAGCACTGCTCTAAGTGACAAAGATTTGAAATCAAAGGACATGAGAAATAAATTTAGGACTTCAATGGCCAAGCTCCAAAACCCTCAATCTGAAGGTCACAGGTCATTTTTAATATTTGAAAAATCTAAATGAAACAACCATTTAGCTACAAGTTAGCTACAAATTGTAGGGAGTTTTTTGCCTTTAGGTGAACTTATGTCGATTCAGTATGGGTAGCATATGCTGTTCTAATTACAGTCCTTGGTTAAAAATGGGGAAGCAAAAAAAAAAAAAATGAGGAAGCAAATTATTAATAAGGCTTTGAGGAAAAACATTTTTGTAATATGTGATTCACAGTGGAAAAACAATTTGATCTTTTGTGTGAAAATTTGGGGAGACAATGGACCGAATGACCTCAATGATCTGTGATGGATCTAGCAACATCTGATTCTCTGCCAAACAAATGTTTCTAATCCAGAAATATGTCTGCTCCACCCTCACTCTGATCCCTCCCTCCCTCCAAATCTCACACTCATCATCCAGCAGCTGCTTTCTGTTATCACAAGCAGGCTAGGAAATTCTGAGATTAGCTCTCAGTAGGATGAGCTGACTAAAGGCAGCTGACACTGACTCAACATTTATTCTTTACTGTGAATCCTGGGCAATTCTTTCTCTCATTTACCTGGTTTCTTCCTTTTTTTTTTTCCTCTGATTCTCCTGGCTACTAGCTGACTGACTTACCTTCTGTTTGATTGCCTAGTTCAGCTTCTTCAACTACTGAACTTCCTGGTGCTTGCTCAGTGTATGCAAGTCCCTGAATCTCCATCCTAGGCCCCACCCCCCCCGCCCGGGATCCGGATCATTCTGACAGATTAAGAAGTATCTAATCCCATCAGTGCACATGTTTGTGCCTCACAGCGCTGTTTTCCCTATTCTGCTTCCTTGTTAGTTCCACTTGAGCTGCTACAAGCCACACTCTACCATGACACTCTAAAATGATTGTTATAGGGGCGCCTGGGTGGCTCAGTCGTTAAGCATCTGCCTTCAGCTCACGTCATGGTCCCAGGGTCCTGGAATCGAGCCCCGCATCAGGCTCCCTGTTCCGCAGGAAGCCCGCTTCTCCCTCTCCCGCTCCCCCTGCTTGTGTTCCCCCTCTCCCTATGTCTCTCTCTGTCAAACAAACAAATAAATGATTGTTATATTATGGCTGATTCTGGGTTAGGTATACTCCATAAAATGCTGGGCAGCCCATGGACAAGAAGTATAGTTATCACACCCAATGTATAAAATCATTACTTCTGTACTTTTATGGTTAGTTACCCACTCAAAATTCTAAAAGATGTTACATAGCTAACCCCACAACCTCCCCAACCCCAGCTCCCTGAATAAAATAATTTATGACTCATTTCCCTGGAATCTTTAGGAGTTATTTTTATTTGCTATATGATGACATTATCAAATCATCAATAACTCTTAACTCTTCCTTATTCCCCATTTTAGTTGCTTTGGGCACATTTTCTCATTCTTCAAAATATCCCTAGCCTTCTGAGTTTTGAAACCTTGACAGTTTGAATAGTCTCATAGCACTTAATGAATGAATATTTGGGACTACACTAAGACTTAATGTAGTCCAAAGTTTTTCAGTACATATTTATTGTAGGTACTGGGAATAGAACAGTAAAAACAACGGACAATGTTTCTGCTCTAATAGACTTCACATTCTAAGTAGAGGAAGATACAGACAATAAGAACAGCAATAGTGAGTGGTACGGCAGAGAATTGGAATGATGATCCAGGTTATTGGGGTGATAAATAAAGAAGGCACCCTGGAATCTGAATAGCATTAAGAAACCAATCTAGGGAAAAGAGTTACTCATTCCGGAGCAGGGAACAGCAAATGCAAAGACCCTAAGACAAAGATGGCATATTTATAGGACTAGAAAAAAAAAGGCCAGCATGGCTGAAGCTTAGTAGGCCAGGAAAAGAGTGTCATGAGATGAAGCCGGAAGACAAGCAGGGGGCCAGCTCACAAAGGGACTTTAATCCACGTGCAAGGAAAGCCGCTGGAAGGGGTTCTAGGCAGTTAACAAATTCCTATCATCTGTGGACCACTCTCATTGCTATGCAGACAACAGACTGTTACAGGTCAAGAATAGAAATAGGGAGCTCCATTACAAGCCTTGCAATCGTGCAGCAGAGAGAGGTGGTAGAAATAGAAAGGAACAAATTCAGAAAGTTAGGAAGTACAACTGACAAGACTTGATGGTATGTTCGGTATAAGAGGTGAGAAAAAAAGAAAGGATAACTCGTTTTTGACTTGAGGACCTGGATGGAGAGTGATGTCTTTTAGTGAGGTGGGGAAGACAAGGCTAGAGAAGATGTTGGGTTTGATGAAGGGAAAAGCCAACTGTGTAATCTAGTGAGCTGGGGAAGGCTATGGAAGACGTTGGCTTGAAGGAGGAAATTAAAAGTGAAATTTTGGAGTTGGAAGAGATATTATGGATCATTTACTTGACCACTTTATTCTAGAAAATAAAACAGTGACTCAAACTTGCCCAAAATGACAAAGTACCAGTACATTCTGGAAGAGACACCGCCTCAGTTTACCAAGAGTTCTTAACCTTTTTTTGCCATAGACCACTCTACTAATCTGATGAAGCTTGGACTCAATGTTTTAGTTTAAAAATAAATTTTAAAGGATGGAATTACAAAACAAACCAATTGTATTGAAATACAGTTATCAAAATTAATAAAAAAATGTGATTAACACCATATATGCTTCTTTGCCAACTCATTAAATAATAAAGACCTCATAGCAGATCTCATAACTACCATAAGTTCAGAGTAATGATAGGTGGGGTAAGCAATAATACAAGATGTTTGCAACAACTTTAATGTGATAGAAAAATGTGAGATTTCTAATGGCAAAAAGTTAAAAGTACTACTAAAATTATTGTGATTTGTTTCCTACACTCATAACTGAAGGATAAGCTAAATTTCAGAGAAAGGTTAGTAAGGAAAAAATGTAATTTTTCACCAAGTTCATGGCCTCTTGATTTCTATCCAAGATCACCTAATTTGCAAACCCCAGGTTAAGAGCCCTTGGTTAAGCCCCTGATCATTTTTCCCCCAGATTAATATAATATCCCTGGGACTGATCACCCTGCCTTCAGTATTTCCTCAAATCTATCCTTCAACCTGCTTAATGTCCTTGTAAGGGTTCCTCATATTATGGGACAGCATGGCAGTGATGGACACACTCTCCAGGATCTGCTTCTCGAATACAGTACTTCAACTTGTTGTCAGCCTTACACTGCACTTCCAAGATTTCCTGCCCGTGTTCTCTCCCTCCTACTGGTACAAGACTACCAAAGTATCATCCTCGAAAGCATCTGACTCCTTTCTCCCAAACAAAGCAATCTCTCTCTTTCCTACAAATTTCTTCAAAATCAGTAAAAGTTTTTTGCCTGGCACATTACCCTGGGCTGTGGTCATTATCTACACATACGTTTTTTCCCATACATAACAGTATGCTTCTCTCAAATTCAGCGTTATCCCACTGCAAAAGGCCATACTATTTGTGCTGGACCTTTACTAATCTAAAGATAGTATCCACTATCCCCATTTCAGTGTTTATTTTATAAAGAGATTTCCTGCATTTCCTTATAGTAATTCTCTTAAGAACCGTGTGAAGATAAGCAGCCTAAAGTACTACCCTAGAATCCTACAAAGACAAGCAATCTAAGGTATTACCTTTATTTTGCAGATGAGGAAACAGAAGTCAAATGAAATCAACTGACTTGCCCAGGTCTAAATTATTAAACAAGAAAAGAGCTTGGTTCATAAACCCAAGGTGCCTTGGCACAGTGCTTGGTGTGAACTGGACTATAAAGCCACTGGGCCAAGCCTAGGACAGTAAATAAAAAGCATGAGAGAACTTCTCTCAAGAATCTTTTCAACATAGTACTGTAGCACCAATATGGCCCTATTAACAATAGGTTTTATTATTGTTATTATTATAGCACAAGTCCTATGATAAAAACATATCATAAAGCCAAACACTCCTTAATGTTTAAAAATACAGTGATTTCCTTTCTGTGCTAGAATTTTTGATTACATTATTCATATTACCCTAGATCTCTAAAATGAAAAGCTTCTTGTAAACCCTAAATATTACATAACTTACTAGAGGTTATTTCCATCTGCAGAAAAAGAAACTAATAATATTTTAAAAGACTTCTCAAGGATATACCAATTTAAAACTGTCAAACAAGAACTAAGAATTCTCCACATTTATCCTGCTAATGTATATTTATTTTGATCAAGTTACTGAGATATTTTTATGCAATTTTCATGTATCATAAATGCCTAAGTAGCTTATCGACAGTTCTCTTGAGAGATCCGAAGCTTGAGAAAGCTAAGTTTTCAAGAGGGTGTTACATAAAGAGTAAAAAACAAAATTTAACTCAATGAAACAAGTATTTATTATCTATTTTATTACCTAAGGTTGGCAATGCTGGATGGGATGCGTAAGACCCAATTCCTGCTTTCAAGAAGCTTAAAACCTAGTAAAAAGGATGATAATCATAAAAATGTCTACTATTTTTTAAGTATGATGCTTTCCACATCACATACCTTAGATAAACCTTGATAAGCAGCTGCAGCAAAAAAAAAAAAAATTCAAAAATCCAAAATATCCTTAAATGGAACGAAAAATACATTGTTGTATATACATATAATGAAATATTCCATAGTAGTGGAAATCCATGAACTACAGTCACAAATAACAGGATAATCTCAAAAACAAAGTATGAAATAAAGGAGGGAAAGTAGTAGAGACGGAGAGAAGGAAGAGCACAGAGTGTCTGGAAAGAGGTGTAAAAATGGATCAAGGGCTCCTTGCACTCAAGGGGTAACATGTTTTCTTAGTACCAAGAATAAAATAATAATAATAGGAGGATGGTAAATGATATAAAGGAACTTCGAGGTAAGGAGAAGAGAAACTCAAAGAATGAGGAATGGACAAGCATTCTGGTCAAGTCCTTCCAGGGTTAAAGCTAGACGGGACTGGAGCTTGAGAGCAGCAGTTCTTTAGAGTCTGAAAAAATGGCTCTGAAATTATAACCAGTTAGTTAATTTTATATCTAATTATTGTGAGATTGTTTAAGACTCCTGGGCCCTACCCAGAGATTCTGATTTAGTTGGTCTGGGATATGAACTGAGAATCTGTTCCTTTCAGAAGCATCACACGTGATTTGAATATAGGTTGTAAAAACAATTTTGAGATACAGGATATAGAAATCACTTTAGAGAATGTAACAGAGAAAACGAAAACAGCTTTAAAACACATACTTGATGGGCCGCCTCATAACACAGGTAGAACCAAAAGGCCTGGGACGAGTTCTTAGAAGTGGACCTCAATAATAAAGATCTGGTATCTTTAAAAAAGTAAACGTGTGCAATTTCTCCCTCAAAAATTTCAAGAGAGACTTGGGAGGGGCGCCTGGGTGGCTCAGATGGTTAAGCGTCTGCCTTCGGCTCAGGTCATGGTCCCAGGGTTCTGGGATCGAGCCCCGCATTGGGCTCCCTGCTCCTTGGGAGCCTGCTTCTCCCTCTGCCTCTCTCTCTCTGTGTCTCTCATGAATGAATAAATAAAATCTTAAAAAAAAAAAAAGAGACTTGGGAGTACCACACACCCTCACCAACACTAAGCAATAACACTCTAATATCTGCTAATTTGGCAATAAGAAAATTTTTATCTGGATTTCCTTAATCAGTGAAACCAAAAGTACTTCCTTAGTATGACATGGAAAAATGTATTAACATGTGAATGTCCACATGTTTTTTCCCTTCCTAAAAAGGAATGACTTGCTGATACTAAGTTGATCAACATAATAAAGAAAACAAAAAATGTTAGGGGGAAGTGGCCTTGTTACCTGGGATTTGAAAAAAAAACTTTATTGCCAGACCAGTAAAAAGCAGATTCAGGGCCATAAAAGAAATGGGGAGAGGAGAAAAGATCCTGTAAGAATTATTAATCTGGTTATGATTTGAATTCCCAATAATGCTCTTTGAGAACAAATGGAATTCCTTTTTAATAACTTTTGGTGTTGAACTATGCTTCCTGAACAGGACCCAGCCCTGAACTTGGACCATGTCTATCTCTAGATTAGTTAGGGTTACAATATGTCCTGGCCATTTGTACTGCTTTTGTAAATTGCCTGTTGACAGACTTTGTACGTTTTTCTACCAAGATTTATTTTTTCATTAATAAACTTAATTTTGGGGGGCGCCTGGGTGGCTCAGTTGGTTAAGCGACTGCCTTCGGCTCAGGTCATGATCCTGGAGTCCCGGGATCGAGTCCCGCATCGGGCTCCCTGCTCTGCAGGGAGTCTGCTCCTCCCTCTGACCCTCCTCCCTCTCATGTGCTCTCTGTCTCTCTCATTCTCTCTGTCTCAAATAAATAAATAAAATCTTTAAAAAA
>NW_028020163.1:0-683 GCF_054177405.1 Leptonychotes weddellii
CCCTCTCTCGCTGTGTCTCTCTGTCAAATAAATAAATAAAATCTTTAAAAAACAATTCATATGTTTTAGTTGGATCTGCTGGCGGTGGCTGGGAACAATAAAGCCAGTAGCAATGAGCATATGTGCTGCCCTCACTGAGGACGCTAAATAGCATTTCCCTCCAGAAGGACCCAGACATCCTTCAGTAAGAAATGGCCGCGCTGTGTCGGGGGCAGGGGGTGTGCACCATGAGCCTGGTGCATCTTCCTACAACCAAAAGCAAGGAAGCGACGGGGACTACTTGTGGGCACACATGGGAACGACCCAGGGGCCAATGAGGTGGCGCTTCCCCTGGCCAGATATGGGATCACTGGAGCAATGATAATTGCAATGGCTTGAAACACCTCAGATATTTGAAAACTGTGTATTTTAAAACATTAACCAGAAAACCCATTAGTTGCTTTTGGAGGTTGCTGGGTGTTATGGACTGACTATCCCCCCAAAATCTTAGGTTTAAATCCTAACCCCCAATATGGTCTTGTTAGGAGGTAAGGCCTTTGGGAGTCGACAGGGCCATGAGGGTGAAGCCCTCATGAAACGGATTAGCACCCTCAAGAAAGAGACCCCAGAGCATTCTCTCCCCCTCGCCCGGTCATGAGGTGCAAGGAGAAGACACCACTGCAGTCTGGGAAGGGGGCCTCCCC
>NW_028020164.1:0-683 GCF_054177405.1 Leptonychotes weddellii
CAGAGATGCACTGTCACGGGTGGGGAAACCGAGGCCCAGACACAGAGATGCGTTGTCACGGGTGGGGAAACCGAGGCCCAGACACAGAGACAAGCTGTCACAGGTGGGGAAACCAGGCCCAGATGCAGAGATACGCTGTCACAGTTGCAGTGTTTGGTGGCCTCGGCAGGAACATCAGGGCCCCGGAGCCTAACTCCTGCTGTTTTGTTGCACACAGATGCAGGAAGCCAGGGCCGGGGCCTCACCGAGAACGCACAGTTAGCCTCAGGTTGGGAATGTTCAGGCCCCTGCAGAACGTCCAGACCTTTAAGCCTCACACTCATCTATTCTCTCCTTGCTGCTTTATGTTGTTCAAGGTTCTCCTCACTGATTGATACACCGAAGACTTCTCATCTGTTTCGCCTCGCGTCTGTCTCCCCCACGAACCTCTGCCACTCTGTCATTGCTCTAGCATCAGCCCCTGCCATGTGCCTGCCCATGAAACGCTCAGTTCTTGTTGGGTGGAAGCCCACGCAAGAGCCAACGGAAATGTGATGTTCACACCCATCCTACTGGGAGGAAAACTGAGGTTTGGGGAAGGGCAAGGACTTGTCAGAGACTCCCACCTCCAGCTGGGCTCCCAGAACTTTCCAGAAGCCACAGCGGAGCTGGGGAGAACAGAGCAGGGCAAGCTTCCACCACCA
>NW_028020165.1:0-683 GCF_054177405.1 Leptonychotes weddellii
ATAAATTTTAATATTGTTTTGTCCATTTTTAAGTACCTGACTTGGAATTTTTTACTTTTATTTTATATAAAATTTATATATTAACTTTGGAATTTTTTACTTTTATATAAAATTTATATATTAACTTTGGAATTTTTTACTTTTATATAAAATTTATATATTAACTTTGGTTAATTTATATATTAACTTTGTATAACAAATACAAAAACTTGTATTTTTGTTATATTAACTGTCTCTTTTGGAACATAGTATATCTTTTCATTGGCCCAAATCTTTAACAGTTTTACAGTATTATTTAGATAGGTGTTTTACTTATCCCTAGTTTTTCAATGTTTTCCTTTATAATTTTCATGCCATCTCCCTTCATTTTCATTTCTAATTGGTATTGTTAAGGAAAAAAGTAGAGCGATTAATTTTGTATATTTATCTTGTATCCAAACAGCTGCTCAAGTCACTTAATTCTAGCATTTCTATAAACCTTTAAGCTTCCTAGTTATAAAATCCAGTGAAAAATGATAACATACTAAAAATAACTTGATATTTTCTCCAAATATCATACTGATTATTTTTTTCTTATTGCCTTTGTTAACCTTCAACAATATCGGGGGGCGCCTGGCTGGCTCAGTCATTAAGCGTCTGCCTTCCGCTCAGGTCATGATCCCAGGGTCCTGGGATCCAGCCCC
>NW_028020166.1:0-683 GCF_054177405.1 Leptonychotes weddellii
ATATACCACATCTTGTTTATCCATTCATCTGTCGATGGACATCTTGGCTCTTTCCGTAGTTTGGCTATTGTGGACATTGCTGCTATAAACATCGGGGTGCACATACCCCTTCGGATCCCTACATTTGTATCTTTGGGGTAAATACCCAGTAGTGTAATTGCTGGATCGTATGGTAGCTCTATTTTCAACTTTTTGAGGAACCTCCATACAGTTTTCCAGAGTGGCTGCACCAGCTTGCATTCCCACCAACAGTGTAGGAGGGTTCCCCTTTCTCTGCATCCCCGCCAACATCTGTCCTTTCCTGACTTGTTAATTTTAGCCATTCTGACTAGTGTGAGGTGGTATCTCGAGAATGCCTTTTTTTAAAAAATCCTTTAGCACCTGGGTGGCTCAGTTGGTTAAGCATCCAACTCTTGGTTTCAGCTCAGGTCATGATCTCAGGGTCCTGAAATCAAGCCCTATGTCGGGCTTGCGCTCAGCACCAAGTCTGCTTGAGGGATTCTCTCTTTCACTCACCCTCCCCCTCCGCCCCTCCCCCTGTGCTTTCTCTCCCTCTCTAAAATAAATAAATAAAATCTTTTAAAAATCCTTTAGTAAGTTAGGGGGAAATGTTGTTTTATCTCTCTTGCTAAAATCCTTCGTAATCACCACTTAGTAGTGGAACTCTTGACAGTTCTCCCCTT
>NW_028020167.1:0-682 GCF_054177405.1 Leptonychotes weddellii
AGGAGAGAGTATTGCAGTTTGGAATCTATGATTAGGACTAGATAGGCCTGGGAAGACCCTGAGTGCCTTTACTATCCAGCTCGGGATCTGGGTCTTGCCTTCTTTCTGATCCTGCAGTAGACCATCCTCCCCATCACCTTGCCTGAAGCAGAGGCATTTAGGATGGAATCAGCAGAGAATGATTGTAGGTGTTGGGTGGAGGATTGACACTTTCAGAGTGGTACTTAACAGAGGGTAGCTTGGCAGTAGTATGTAGCATGGGATGAAAAATACCAGAGTCAGATAATTGTGTGGCATATGTGAAATTTTTTTGTTAAATATAGCTTAGAGAGTTTTAGTCATCTCTGCCATTAATGCTTTTTAATATTAATGTAAACTACTTTTGGTTTTATATCATGAAATACTGAGTACAGTTTATTTTCCATCTCATATCTTTATGGTAGAGGATAACTAATATAATATGGTTCATGAACAAGTTGAAGAGAATTTAATTTCTAATTCTTCTCATTGCTTAGACTCAAGTCAATATTTACTAAATCTGTTTGATTTTTTTAAAAATTTTTTATTGTTATGTTAATCCCCATACATTACATCATTAGTTTTAGATATAGTGTTCCATGATTCATTGTTTGTGCATAACACCCGGTGCTTCATGCAGAACGTGCCCGCCTCAGTACCCATC
>NW_028020168.1:0-682 GCF_054177405.1 Leptonychotes weddellii
CATCTCTTATTACAGTCTTTGGTTTAAAATCTAATTTGTCTGATATAAGGATTGCCACCCCAGCTTTCTTTTGATGTCCATTACCATGGTAAATGGTTTTCCACCCCCTCATTTTCAATCTGGAGTTGTCTTTGGGTCTAAAATGAATCTCTTGCAGATAGCATTATCTATGGGTCTTGTTTTTTTTTTATCCAGTCTGATAGCCTGTGTCTTTTGATTGGGGCATTTAGCCCATTTACATTCAGGGTAACTATTGAAAGATATGAATTTAGTGCCATTGTATTGCCTGTAAGGTGACTGTTACTGTATATTGTCTGTGTTCCTTTCTGGTCTATGTTACTTTTAGGCTCTCTCTTTGCTTAGAGGACCTCTTCCAATATTTCTTGTAGGGCTAGTTTGGTGTTTGTAAATTCTTTTAGTTTTTGTTTGTCCTGGAAGCTTTTTATCTCTCCTTCTAGTTTCAATGACAACCTAGCTGGATACAGTATTCTTGGCTGCATATTTTTCTCATTTAGTGCTCTGAATATATCCTGCCAGTCCTTTCTGGCCTGCCAGGTCTCTGTTGGTAGGTCTGTTGCCAATCTAATGTTTCTACCATTGTAGGTTAGAGACCTCTTGTCCTGAGCTGCTTTCAGGAGTTTCTCTTTGTGTCTGAGACTTGTAAGTTTGACCATTAGATGTC
>NW_028020169.1:0-682 GCF_054177405.1 Leptonychotes weddellii
CAAACTGAAAGCAAAAATGTACTTTTTTATTATAAAGCTTAGACAAATTATGCTTATCACAGAACTATAAGAATAATATTAGAGAATCTAGTAATCTAATAATCTCTCTCTTTTAGAAATACTAGCAGATTATATAAGAAAACAAAAATATCACCTCAACAGATGAAGGGAAAGTCTTTGAAAAAAACTCAAGGTTTACTTATGATTAAAAGAAAACAAATAAAAACAAAACAAAAAGGATGAGGTCTCTTTCCAAATAAGATGGAATAAGCACACTCCACCCTATCTCTCCCACTGAATGCAGCTACAAAACCTGAGTAAAATACATGGAGTACCTATTTGAGGATGCTGAAAATAAACAGTAGCAGGCAGATTAAAAGAAACAACAATTCAAAGTACCACCAAACCAGTGGTAAGTTTTCTGGGTTTTCTTCTATTTTTCTTCTATTGTCCTCTGGCCATGCCTCAAGGCAGTCAAGTGGATATCAAAATGAATAAAGAGCAGACATCACCATAAAAAAAGAGAACTCCAGGTGAATAGTTCCAGGACTGGAACAAGAGTGGGAAATGAGTCTTCTAATAGCCTGAGTATGGGAAATCCATGTATTTTTTTTCCTATTTTCTGTATTCTATTGTATGTCAGCCCCTAGACACCCACAAGCCTTTACAACTCTAAAGGAGG
>NW_028020170.1:0-682 GCF_054177405.1 Leptonychotes weddellii
AACATGGGGCTCGAACTCCCAACCCCAAGATCAAGAGTAGCATGCGGGGCGCCTGGGTGGCTCAGTCATTAAGCGTCTGCCTTCGGCTCAGGTCATGATCCCAGGGTCCTGGGATCGAGCCCCGCATCAGGCTCCCCGCTCAGCAGGAAGCCTGCTTCTCCCTCTCCCACTCTCCCTGCTTGTGTTCCCTCTCTCACTGTGTCTCTCTCTGTCAAATAAATAAATAAAATCTTAAAAAAAAAAAAGAGTAGCATGCTCTTCTGACTGAGCCTGCCAGGCACCCCCTGAACAAATGTCTAAATCAAAGCTGACATTTTGGCCTTTGAACTCTGATCTGAGCTCTGTACACACGGCCCACCCATCACGGAGCGCTCAGGGAGCGCTCGCACCCTCAGGGGTCAGGACCCAGTGTGGTCAGGGGTGGGGAATGGCTGCAGCCTCTGGACAGACAGATTGTGAGATCTCTTCCAGGCAGTGATGAAATGGGGAAGGGACATTGAGTGGCGTGGTGAGCCGGGCGTCCCCCCCAAGGCCCTGGCTGCCCAAGCCGCCTGCCTTCGGAGCCCCTGCTCAGGTCTTGCCCCCTCTCTCTGACCCCACCACTCAGTTGGGCTTGCTTGTTTTCTTTAATATGTATGCTTTCTAGCTTCGCTCAGGGACACCACCAACTCTGGGCTTTCTT
>NW_028020171.1:0-682 GCF_054177405.1 Leptonychotes weddellii
AGGAAAAATTTTTACCGAAGTTTAAAGAAACACAGTGGCTAACAATGCATATTCATATATAATTTTCTTCTTGGCTTTAAAATAATGAAAGCATGATATAAAAAAATATGTTTGAAGTGCTGTCAATTGAAAATTATCATTTCAGATGATAAATCAGATAGCTGGCTAAATAATTGTTCATGTGCTTTCTTTTAAAAAGAGTATTTAGGGCGCCTGGGTGGCTCAGTTGGTTAAGCGACTGCCTTCGGCTCAGGTCATGATCCTGGAGTCCCTGGATCGAGTCCCGCATCGGGCTCCCTGCTCGGCAGGGAGTCTGCTTCTCCCTCTGACCCTCCTCCCTCTCATGCTCTCTGTCTCTCATTCTCTCTCTCTCAAATAAATAAATCTTTAAAAAAAAAAAAAGAGTATTTAAACACTGGAGGCAGAAAATAAGCAGGGTTAATGTAAAGTTGCACAGTTGAAATAAATTACACACAATATTTGTAATGTCACTAGCTCACTTACATGGCATGAGATATAGAAACAATTTTTTTTTTTTAGTAGATTACCTGTAATTTTAAAGACAATGTAACATGAGAATATAGGGAGCCTTGGTGGCTCAGTCAGTTAAGCGTCTGCCTTCAGCTCAGGTCATGATCTCAGGGTCCTGGGATCGAGCCCCGCATTGGGCTCCCTGCTCAGC
>NW_028020172.1:0-11082 GCF_054177405.1 Leptonychotes weddellii
CATGTGGCCTGTAAGAGTTGGAGCGAGGAGTCTAACCCGGGCCATCGGGCCCCAGAGTCCACACTCTGAACCCTGTGCTCTGCTTGAGCACCTACTCTGTACCAGACACCGTTCCGGATGCCAACGGGATCACAGTGAACAAGCCAGGCTACATCCCCCAAGACCTGCCTCCCTGGAACTTCTATGCCAAGGGTGAAGATGGGGAATATGGTTTAAAATAATACTTTGGGATCAAAGAATTTTGAATGCAATTTGTGACTAAGATGCTTCAATAGGCTAACATATTCTTTTTGGGGGAAAAAAAGCCATTAGTTGAATCTGATAAACTGAGTTGATTAAAATCTCCATTTTAAGCATATAATAGCCACGAAGACCTGTTTTCCCCTTTTAATTCCCTTTTACTTGTATAAAATGCATTGCTGAACTCCCAGTGCCAAAACCAGTTCAATTCATTTACCCAATTAGGAGTTAAAAGAAAGAACTTTCATAACATATTAGCAGTCTGCTACTTCGGGATAATGACCAGCTGAATTGATGAAGTTTATATAATGATCTGTTGCTATGGCAACATGCTGCCCAGTGAGTGGAAGGAGGGCATTTCATCATTACCTCACTGATAATGCCTGGAACAGTCATGGATGCAAATGCAAAAGGTTTCCTTTTACTCTGCAGGAACTCTGGGTCGATGAGACAAAACACTAAAAATGCCTCTTGGATACAGCGGCAGAGAATCAAAGAGAGTCAAATGCACAACTGGAAAGATAATAATTTAGCTTTCCCGGTTAGTGGTCTTGGTGTCCACAGTGAGCCTCCAGCCCGGTCACAGGAAACCATTGTCAGAATTGCCATGTGTCCATTTTATGGGTTTAATTTCTGTACTGGATTCAGGACAGGGTAAGCTCAATAATAAATACTGCTAAAATATAACGAAACATCGAGACATAACAAGAGGAGAATGCGGTCAAGATTACGTTTAACCATCTGATGCTTTGCAATAATCTCTGAGTCTTTATTCCACATTTTTCTGAACCAGCACTTCCTTTGCTTCTTATGACTGTTTTTTTTACAAGACACAAAATGATACACACACACACACACACACACACACATACTATATATAGTCTGTTATAACTCCACCCTCTGAGTTTCTATTGCACCTTAGAGGAAATACATATTTATTGTGTGCTTTGGAAGTGCTTCCGGCTGCTCTACTTAAGAATCAGTTTCTCTGGGTCTTTTCGCATTGTTCAGGGTTCTCAAGTTCATCGAATTAAAACCACTTCACACATAGAGCATAAGGAATTTTACTTTAAGTATTATTTAAGCTTAATTGTTTCATTGTCCAGGCTTTAGTGAATTGCAGAAGGCTGTCTGATCATATACAAGTATGAAAATTCAAAAAGTATCATTTTTAATCACAGCAGTAGTAACTGTTATATTGAGCTGACCATGTTTCTTTTATCCTTCCCTCTCTCCCTCCCTTCTTTCTTCCTGCCTTCTTTCTAAAAAAAAACAAGAGAGAGAGATTTGTTTTTATAAACTTCCGAAATTTTGGTGAGACTAAAATTCTAGAAATCCTCCCAAAAGAAATTGATTATAATCAGCGACCTTTTCCTCGGATACCTGAAAGCTCATTCTTGAGTGCTCATTCAGTTTTCTCTGATGTTCCCCCAAAGAGCAGCAGAGCCATTAGCATAAAGGTCATGAGTGACAGCACCATCTGTATGAATTATTTTATAATGCTTATCAAAATGCATCCATTTTTCACAATCTTACATGTCCTGTATCATCTCCTGCTGCTTTACTAGCTCAGGATCATATATATAGGGGAATAAGTGAAATAAATGACAGTATTTGAAAATACTAGGCTGTTACTAATATGAATCTTACACTGTGATCATACAAGGTAAAAAAAAATTGAGTCAAATCTATAATTTATAGCGTCTTTGCATTTGAATTTGAGTCATGATATCTGAAACACGGAACAATAACTCGTGGTCTATGTTATTATAAGGCTTATTTTAGTAACAAATGAGAGATTGTTGTACTTGGCCATCTCTATCAAGATGCAAAATGGAATCTCAGTAAAACGATGCAGTCCATATTAGTAAGCAAAGTGAACACTGAAAATTAGAAAAATTAGCTCTTTGCCCCCAAAGTTAAAAATACGGCTTATTTTCAACCAGTAATAACTGAATGACGTACAATAGAACTTACATTACATAAAGCTAATGTTACATATAGCAAATAGTGGTTTAAGGGTCTTATTTTTATTGTAAGCTTTTTTGTTTAAATATCTTTTGGGGTGCCTTTGTGGCTCAGTGAGTTAAGCATCCAACTCTTGATCTCAGCTTCTCAGCTCATGTCTTGATCTCAGAGTTGTGAGTTCAGGCCCTGTGTTGGGCTCCACATTGGGCTTAGAACCTACCAAAAAATAAATACATTAATTAATTAACT
This sequence comes from Leptonychotes weddellii, assembly GCF_054177405.1. Lineage (NCBI taxonomy): Eukaryota > Metazoa > Chordata > Mammalia > Carnivora > Phocidae > Leptonychotes > Leptonychotes weddellii. The sequence continues at coordinate 2,458 of NW_028020172.1, forward strand.
TAAAAAATAAATATCTTTTGCCATCTTAAGTGCTCTTTGTTTAAAGATGGCACTGAAATAGAAGGCATTTTTTTCATCAGATTATTCTCTTGTTTGCTTCCTGAGCTATTGGAAGTGAGAGCCCCAAGCCTGATAGAGAAGTCAGATCGATTCTGGGCTTGGCACCACTTACACATTAGTTATCTATCTAGTGAATTCTATGGTAAGATAAGCACTTGTCCATAAATCGTAGCTTCATCTTTGTCTTGTTTAACAACTGTCACTTCATACACTCTTTATCGGTCCCCCTGATCTTTCAGGAACTCATGAGCCATACTGATGCTGATGCACTATGGATTACATACTACCCCTTCCATATTTTTAAAACAGAAATAACCAGCATTTGATTGCTAAGAAGAGGATCTAAATTCTGGCCCAACAGTGTGAACTTTGGCACTCACTTAACCTTTCTGGGCTTTGCTTTCCTCGCCTGCAAAATTCAAATAATGTTGTATGTCCCCTCCATCTCTTATGCCCTGTGACCGTTTGGGATTTTAATTCAGAAAACATAATGATGGGGGCACCTGGGTGGTTCAGTTGGATAAGCGACTGCCTTCGCTCAGGTCATGATCCCGGAGTTCCGGGATCAAGTCCCACGTTGGGCTCCCTGCTGAATGGGGAGTCTGCTTCTCCCTCTGACCCTCTCCCCTCTCTCTCTCTAATAAATAAATAAAATCTTAAAAAAAAACACATAATGATGATAGACCATTTGTAATTAGAGGTGGCCCTTCTAGTGGGGTCTCTCATATTCTCCCCATGGACTTGTCTTGTTGGATTCAGAAAATGAACTGAATTAGGAAGGTGAAGGTTGTCTGTATTTTCCTATTTATACATAAAGCTATACACCTGCACTTCTCTTTCCTTGTTAGCTTAATTTTGGTTACTTTTTTTTTTCTTCTCTGTGTTAGCTGTAACATGTTGGTTGTTCATGCCATGGATGGTAAAAGATTATGTCACCCACACCCTTTCTGTTTGGGAGGTCTTCAGGCTCATTTGTTTTCTCAGAAAAGTCATACTTTTCTCAGAAACTACACTCCACAGAAGAGTAGGGACTAGCTTGAGCTCCAGTTAAAAGGAGAACTCTACAGAGCAGGCAAAGAACAGGAAGGAACCTTCTCTAATGGTTATGATTGCTTTGTGGCAATCCACAAGTTTCTGAAATGATCTGACAATGATCGAATTCTCTCTCACAGGACATCTGTCACTTGCTTGTGGGCAGACTGTCAGCGGGCGATGCCAGGTGGGGAGATGAGGAGTGTGGGGCCAGGTTTAGCCCTAGGGCTTTACTCACCAGCTAGATAATTGTGAGTTATTAGTTAACCTTTAGAGACCTGGGTTATCTTACCTGCAATAGGAAGCAACTAGACTAGTGCCCTGGTGTGGAGGGGAACCCTTTATTCAAGGGAAATCATATGGCAAGTTTCAAAATGTGTAATGCTGTCCAATGAAGCTTGTCATGCTATGGGTGAAGTGAACTGTCATGAACGTACTGCCTGTTTTTTGGGGGACTCTCTAGGGCAGCAGCTAGGACTGCTTTGTGCATCTCCAGGCTGTCCAGTATGAGAGCTGTAGCCTCGGGGGGCTGCTGGACCCCTCAAATGTGGCTAGTCTGAAATGAAACGGCATTTTCAAGACAGTATAAAAAAAAGCAAAGTATCTCAATATTATATTAACTACATTTGATAATTTTACATCTTATAATATTTGGTTACATTGGGTGAGATAAAAATAGATAATGAAAATTAATTCACCTGTTTCCCTGTTGGTTTTTCCTTTTTAAATGTAGATACTAGAAAAATTTTAAATTACGTGGATTGTAATATATTTCCATTGGATGGTGCTGGTCCAGATAAACTCTGTCAGCTCCCACCTGCAGGCATAAGTGCTCTCGAAGGCTTTGTGGATTTTAATCATTGTTGCTGCTTCCCTAGGTGCCATGAGCCAGTCATCCTATCCCCAGGAAATGCAGTAGGAATTTGTCCTGGAAGCTCTCTTTACTGCCAGCCACACTCCACTCTAAGAATATATTTTTTTTCACTGAAGCCAAAATACTTGTTGATTTCCTGCTAAAAACCACATTTATTTTTGTTCATTTTTGTTTTCATTTCATTTACTCTTTCCATGGAGTGCTCAGTAGCTCATCTGCTGCAGGACATTTTCCTATAGGGTAGAGGTGGCGGGGGGCAAGATGCAGGATTTCATGCATCATTTCTTGTGCCTGTCATTCTTTGGGGGAATTTCTTTATGTCCTTTTCAAGTGATACTCCAGTCTTTCAGTTGGTTTTACATAAATATTTTCCCTGAGCAGTCCCTCATTCATTTTAAAATTTAATTGATTACTCCTTCATGTGGTGATGTTCCAACTTTTAAAGCATTTTATTTACAACCTTTGCTTTGTAGAGTATTGAGGTTGAAATGGATATCTCTGTGATTCCAGTAATCCAATTTTACGTCTGCGTTCTCCACCTTCTATCAGAGTCACTTCTGGTCTTCCGTGACTTCATCAGGCAGGAACAAAAATCAGTATCAAGAACTGTTTGGATGTGTATTCTGATGATTTATGCCCTGGAGAGTTCTCTTACCGCTGGCAAGCATGTTAGTGAAGCCCTTTACTTGTGTGAGGTCTGGTCTGGTGATGGTTTCTTGGGGTAGTTGTCTCTTTCTCTGATTCCTGGAAGTACCAGCTTCTAAGTGTCTGTGCAGCTTCTGCTCATCTGCAGGCATGTATTTGAATTTGGCTCTGTGTGCCTCACTAGACAGATGGCATACCGGAGCAGGGACGTCAGTCATTGTGTTTGCCCGACTGTCCGCATCCGCGTGGTCCGTAGGAGAGGTTAGTGTGGTCCCGGTGACCAGGGGAATGCGTGCCTTCTGAAGCAGGGGCCACCTGTGTGTGTCCTCCCCGTGGGCATCAGATGACAGCTCCCATTGGGTCAGAATGTTGACTTTCTTCTTGTTACCTCCCAACTGGTTAAGTTTGATGACTTCTAGCTGAGTTCATGGGATAAAAAGAGAATGCCAACAATTTCCGTAAAGCTTACCTCTTCCTACGCAGGACGCTGCTTCCTCAGCAATAGCTTTTAAATTACTGGTTACTTCGGAATTCCTCGTTACAATCTTTGATCCCCATTTGTTGACATTGAAGCGAACACTTATTTCATGTCTGGATCCCTTACAGGAAAGTGCAGCTTATCAGAAAGATGTATCAATTCTTCTCCTCTCTGAACTCAATTTTCTCATCTATGAAGTGAGAATAATCGCGCATGTACACTTGACCCTTGGATAACCGGGGGCTGAGGGCGCCCACACCCTGCGCATTTGACAACCTGCGTATTTGACTTCCCACAAACTTAACTACTTAGAGCCTACTGTTGACTGGAAGTCTTACCAATGACATAGACAGTCATTAACATATATTCTATGTTAGATGTAAGATATATTGTATTCTTACAATAAAGTAAGCCAGGGAAAAGAAAATGTTACTAAGAAAATCATAAGCGTGGTGTCTGGGTGGCTCAGTCGGTGAAGGGTCTGCCTTTGGCTCAGGTCATGATCCCAGGATCCTGGGATCAAGCCCCACTTAGGGATCCCTGCTCAGTGGGGAGCTTGCCTCTCCCTCTCCCCCTACTTGTGCTCTCTTGCTCTTTCTCTCTCTCTGTCAAGTAAATAAATAACATCTTTAAAAAAAAGGAAAATCAAGGGTGCCTGGATGGCTCAGTCGTTAAGCGTCTGCCTTCAGCTCAGGTCATGATCCCTGGGGTCCTGGGATCGAGCCCCGCATCGGGCTCCCTGCTCTGCGGGAAGCCTGCTTCTCCCTCTCCCACTCCCCCTGCTTGTGTTCCTTCTCTCACTGTGTCTCTCTCTGTCAAATAAATAAAATCTTAAAAAAAAAAAAGAAAATCATAAGGAAGAGACAATACATTTACAGTATTGCACTGTCGTTATTGAAAAAAAAGCCATGTGTAAGTGAACCTGCTCAGGTCAAACCCGTGCTCATTAAGGGTCAGCTGTATTCGCTACATCTTAACTAGATTGCTGAGACGATCAGATGAAATGTGGGTATAATAGGGTTGCCAGATTTAGCAAATAAAACACAGGCCGTCCAATTAAATTTCAATTTCAGATAAATATGACTACTACTGACTAGGACATACTACTACTAAAAAAATTATTCATGGTTTATCTAAAATTTAAATTTAAGTGGACAGCCTTTATTTAATCTGGTAACCCCCTAGGATATAAACATAACTGCTTGTCCTGCTGTAATGAGGCCAGTATAAGTTACTCAGTACAATAGGGAATGAAATTTCCATGTGATTGCAACTATTCATGTCTTTCAAATAACAACCATACTCTCAGCTTTGATTGGTCTTAAAAATCTTGCAGTCGCTCTGTCTTTCCCGCAATGCACCTGGTTTTCAATTGGAGAGATAAGCTACCAAAATATGACTCTCAAATTTGTGTCCATGACAGACTTAGTAGTTGACACTTTGAAGAAAAAGCAACTGTTAACGAGAGTTTGTGCTAAAGCAGCACCAGTCCTGTGTGTCTGTGTTCGCTTGGGGACCTGAGCTACAGTTGACAGAAAGTGCCAAATTCTTCTTTCCTTGCTAATCATCAGAATTTTAAAGAACAATTGAGAAAGTTGTATGTAATTCTTGTGTTAAAAACAAACAAATAAAAAAAACCAAACAAATGGAAACTAATCTTGAAATGTCCCTGAGCAGATAAAACTAGGTCAGTCATGCAAACAAAACATAATCTGCTTCTTTTACAAGGCTAACTTGACCTGGGTCATTTCTTGCTTATGCCTCTGAAAATCGTAAGAAAAACTTGAGCTGTGTCCCGAGGTTGATATTAGTAACCACTAACCAATTGCCTATTATTTAAGAAAATTCTAATATGATAACCAATTACCATGAAGAATAAAGTCACTGGCTTCCCACAACATGAGCCACGGTATAACAATACCCCCCTGAGCCTCCTTCCATGTAGTGGTCCAAGTGCTCTTGGTTTCACACTGTCCTTTTGGTGTGTGCACAGTAAACGCTTACTAATTGCTACTTCGGTGAGTCATTGGTTTTACTTCTGTTATTTCTGAACTTTTGACACCAGCATATGTTTTTTTTCCTGTTTTTTGTTTTCTCCCCCTGCAACTCACTTGGAGTAGAGTATTGAATTTCCGGTGTATGGGAGGTATATATGGTTTTATTTTTAATGGCAAATTTTCAGAGTTAATATTTTATCAGATGAAACCAATTAAAATTATGTTCTCTGTTCCTATTTAGCTTATGACACTTTTCGCTGACATCTCTGCATAGTGGGGAAATAGTGTTTCTTGTTTTACCTTCACACTGACTGATCCCATAACTCTCACTGAAGACCATGATGGGAAAAATATTCACCAGGACTTTTCCTAGCAAGTGCACAGATGAATGATAGTGACGTTCCCGTTCCCATTCCTTCTTTCTCCCTTTCGTCCTCACTCGTCGTTGGGTCTCTGACCCAGTGTGTGTTTATTGATCTCCGCAGGCCCATCGCAGTGACCACTCTGCCTACATCAGAGCACAGGACTGACTAGTGTGTGCCCCCGTGGTGCTTCAGGTCAAGCATAGAAGCCACAAAACAAGTAAATGAGTAATTAAACTCTGATAAATGTTATAAAGCAGAACCAACAACAAAAAATTAAGCGCTCTCTGGGACCGACCAGGGTCCTACTGATTTTTGAACAAAATCGATGTTTGCCCACTCATCTCTTTTATGGGCCAGGCTCTGCCTTTCTGCCACGGAAAGAGATGAATGCCTTTGCCAGATCCTTGTTCCAGGGCAAGTGTTTCCACCATATGTCGAGTAACTAGGAGAGAATATTCCACTGTAACAGGAGGGAGCATAAAAGGTCAATTGGCCACCGACCAGGCCAGTGGTGGCTGTGGGGATTATAGAGTCCCTGCTTAAACTGCTTAGAAGAGCGGTGTCATGTTAATGTGGGATTCAGAAATGTTGCTCCTTCATCCTGTCCCTTCTCTTTTCTGAAACACAGGATAACTCAGGCTTTCTTTTTCTTTTGTTTTAATGTATTCCAAGGAGAAATAGTTTCCTTAGAATTCCAAGGTTATTTCATAGTTCAAAATGTATCTGTTTGTAGCAAAATTATGTGACAGGATAGAAGTGTTACCTGACACTGTGCTACAGTGTTAATCATGTTGCAATGGATAAATGTATCAGGTCAGCTTGCGGTGGGCCTTAAACTTACACAGTGTTCCATGCCTCAATAGAAAAAATTTTGGAATACAACTAAGATACTCATTCATTCACTTAAAAAATGAAAAGAAGCCTGGGTGACTCACTTGGTTAAGCATCTGTCTTCGGCTCAGGTCATGATCCCAGAGTTCTGGGATGGAGTCCCATGTTGGGCTCCCTGCTCAGTGGGGAGTCTGCTTCTCTCCCTCCGTCTGCCCCTCCCCTGCTTATGCTCTCACGCACTCCCTCTCTCTCTCTCTGTCTCTCTCTCAGATAAATAAAATCTTTAAAAAAAATTTTTTTTAAATGAAAAGAAAAATAAGTAGCCCTGGAGATGGAAAGAACAAGACCTAATTGTGCCCCCAAGAGAGGGCAGAGAGTGGGAGTGAAAGACGAATGGTGAAAGAACGCCCTGACCTGGGCATCACAGACACCCTGGGAGGAAGTGTCTACCTGGGGGTGTGCAGAGGGGCATTGAGAAGACCGCCCCCCCCGCCCCCCCCCCAGCTATCGGAACAGGACACAAGGGCAGCAGCCAGAGGAAGATGGCAGGGTGACCCCTTCAGGCAGAGAGCCTATATGTGCAGGGCTGGGGCCCTCCCGGGCTCTTGGAGCTGCAGGTGCCCCTGTGACTGGCGCGCAGAGAGGTGGAGGTGAGAGGGAGCCCTCGGGTGACTTGGGACCACGGTGGCATCTCATGTAGACGGTCTGTGGCATGGTCACATGTGGGTCCTGACGCTCTCTTCAGACACAGGAGTAGAGCGAGTCTTCTGGAGGCATCCAGGTGAGGAAGGTGTTCTACACCAAGGCAGCAGGGCGTGAGCTCAGAATGAGAACTAGGCACGGGCTGGGGAAGGAAAAGCTTCACCAAAACAGAGGCCGCTTCGGGTCCGCATGGGCTGGTCCTGGTGCCAAAGGCAGGGGGAGCTTTGAGACGCTCCTCGCATGACCAGACACTGCAGAGAGTGAAGGAGTCCCAGCAGAGGCACAGATGGTGGACAAGCACACGAATCCATGCTAAGTTCCGTTGTCTGAAATGCTCAGCCCTGCAGTTGTGTTCGATCCCGTCTGCTGGAAAGTGATACATGGTGTGCAGAAATATGCGTTGAAATGTTTTGACCAGGGGCGCCTGGGTGGCTGAGTCGTTAAGCGTCTGCCTTCAACTAGGTCATGATCCCAGGGTCCTGGGATCGAGCGCCGCGTCGGGCTCCCTGCTCAGCGGGAAGCCTGCTTCTCCCTCTCCCTCTGCTGCTCCCCCTGCTCGTGTGCTCTCTCTCAAATAAATAAAATAAAATCTTAAAAAAAGGGAAATGTTTTGACCAACGATGGCTATTCTTTTAAATCAAGTCAGTAACATCTCTTAAAATTTGTTTTTCCCTGCAGTTGTTTAACAATTTGACACGCTTGTAAGCATGTTGATAGTTGAACTATTATTCATTTGGGTAGGTTTCTCAGACTAGCAATTCTTCAGCAATCTCAATACTAAACATCAAGGTCTTTGTTCAACTGTTGAAGAGCATTTTGTTCTGTAACCCATATCTCCCATGAATATAGTGTGACAGTGTCCAAAGATGACGATTTTCCCGCTGGACTCCCATCTGCTCTGCCCCCGCCCTGCCCCCACCCCCATCCCTGCATTGCTCTCAGATGTCCTTGTTTCATCGCAAGGGTCTCTCACTTAAGCCCTCATACGAGCCTTGGTGCCCACTGGATGGTGGCAGTCCCTGGCTCCCCCTCCTGTCCTCTGGCTCAGACGATGTCTTCTGTTGTCACGGTGTCCCAAAGGGTGGCCAGGGGCTCCGTGCGCGGCCCTGCTCCACAGGAGGGCTGGCGCTTCCGTCTGCTGGTGGGAACCTCCTGTCAGGGTGTTGTGGCTGAGCCATGCGCACTGAAGTCACCTTCCCTGAAGCTTCCGTCTTGTCCCCATCATGGCTTGATGCTGTGCATATTTGTTGATGCTTGGCTCTCTGCAGGGCAGGAAGACCCCCGAGTCACTGAAGTTGAATTTCCCACCAGCTGGGAACTGTGGTCACCAGGTCCAAATTAGCTTGACTTTTGTAGTGAAGACACGCAAATTTTCTTGCACACTTAAATCTGTGAGATGTTCATTTGTTAGAATGCCTGCTGTTTGCAGTATAGACTGCTTCTCTCTCTCTCCCTCTCTCTCCCTCTCTCCCTCTCTCTCTCTCTCTCCCTCCCTCTCTCCCTCTCTCTCTCTCTCTCTCCCTCTCCCTCTCTCTCCCTCTCTCCTTCTCTCTCTCTCTCTCTCCCTCTCTCGCTCTCCCTCTCTCTCTCTGTCTCTCCCTCTCCCTCTCTCTCTCTCTCTCCCTCTCTCTCTCTCCCTCT
>NW_028020173.1:0-682 GCF_054177405.1 Leptonychotes weddellii
TTTAAATGCAGAAATCATCAGAGCCTTCAGTATATTCATGTGCCTTATGACCCTCCTAGATCTCTTATACAACATTATCCCCAATGATCTGACCAAGGGAATCTTTCATTTCAGAATTCTGAAAACTTGGACACCTAAGTGGTGTTGTAAAAACTAAGTCTTGGGCACCTGGGTGGCTCAGTCGTTAAGCGTCTGCCTTAGGCTCAGGTCATGATCCCAGGGTCCTGGGATCGAGTCCCGCATCGGGCTCCTTGCTCAGCGGGGAGGCTGCTTCTCTCTCTGCCTGCCGCTCCCCCTGTTTGTGCTCTCTCTCTCTGACAAATAAATAAATAAAATCTTTAAAAAGAAGAAATAATAGAGTGAAATAATATAAATCCTCCAGCAGCATCCACTGAATTTAGTTCTCCTTGGGAAAGTTAATAGACATTCAATAAAGAGTTTTGTAATACAAAAACCATTGTGAGAAATTAAGTGAAAGAGAACCAAACAAGTTTTTAAATGCAGAAATCATCAGAGCCTTCAGTATATTCATGTGCCTTATGACCCTCCTAGATCTCTTATACAACATTATCCCCAATGATCTGACCAAGGGAATCTTTCATTTCAGAATTCTGAAAACTTGGACACCTAAGTGGTGTTGTAAAAACTAAGTCTTGGGCACCTGGGTGGCTCAGTCGTTAAG